>NW_009200095.1:394-600 GCF_000690835.1 Fulmarus glacialis | reverse complement strand
CCCCGTGACACAGCCGTGCCCGAAGGGGCTGTGTGTGCCGGAGGAGAGGGCTGGACACACAGCCCAAAGCATCCCCCGGCTGCTGCGCCTCGGGCTGCTGCCTCTGCCCCCACGCTGCCCCTTCGCCTGGGGATGTCTCCCGCTGCCCTGGGACGGCTCCTCTGCCCTCCCGGGGGACACAGGGAGGAAACAACCCGCTGCACCCC
>NW_009200095.1:0-309 GCF_000690835.1 Fulmarus glacialis | reverse complement strand
GCCCCGGCCGCCAGCTCCGCGTTCAACCCCAATTTCACGAGCTCGACTAAAAGCCCCGGGACCGCTCGCAAACGAAGCTGAGCTGCAACAAAAAGTATCCAGGCAAGCATGAAAATCCGAGGGCGTTTCTGTGCCCGAGGCAGGCAAGACAAGGGTCACTCCATGACCGGGGCTCCTTTTCTCTTTTCTTTTCTTTTTTGGAGCCGGGGTTTATTTGAAATCCCAGCGGGTGAGTCACGCAGCCCCTCCGGAGGGGACACGGCCACACTCCGGAAAGCCCTTGTCATGGAAGCCGTGTGCTGGGGATTG
>NW_009200094.1:0-474 GCF_000690835.1 Fulmarus glacialis | reverse complement strand
GGAGGATGTGTATAAAGTGACCCTTTCTCTCCCGCCGCCGCTGCCGCATCCCTCGTGCTGTATAAAGGAAATAGCATTGCTGTGTATTTGTACTCTGAACTTCCGTGTGTCTGCTTTGGCAGACGGTAAACCCTTGTACAGTAGATCTAGCTGCATGTAATCTGTATGGACAATGGCATTATAAAATGCAATAAAATAAATTACCTATCATGCTGCTGTGCTGGCTGCTTTGTTATGAGTATTGATAAAAAAAAAAAAATTGTGCATTTTTTTAATCCTCGTAGGCTCTTCAGCAGCGAGGGAGCGATGGTCAGCCTGGGCGTCGGAGGGGAGAGAAGTGACTTGCTCTGCTCTGTCCGTGTTGGGGTAGCTGGGGGGCTACAGCAGCCCTGCTAATTTAGGTCCCTATATCTACCCCTCACCAGCTCGCTCCCGCCAGCGCCGCCACGTGAACCACGGGGACTGGGTGAAAGT
>NW_009200093.1:9908-15639 GCF_000690835.1 Fulmarus glacialis | reverse complement strand
CACCTTGGGAAGGAGATAAACTGGTTGGGATGCCGCACCAGTGGCGTGAGGTTAGGAGGAGGAGGAGGGGAGTGGGGGGAAACTTCTTTCTAGCACGGGGTGAGCTGGGTGAAACTCTGTTCATCCTCATCTTTGGTAGCTGTGGCCGAGGCTGGGCAGAGGGCAGGCTCTGTGGCGGGAGGGAGTAGAAAGAGCTGGGTGGTAAAAGAGGAGCCCCCTGCATCTCAGAATTGAGTCTTGGAGAGGGTCGAGTCTCAGAGAGGATCGAGCGCTGGTTGTGACTCTGATTTCATCTCTACCCTGGGGCACATCGTTTAAGGCAACGTGTTTTCACAGCTGTTAAATTGCCTCCTGTAATGTTTGTGGTGAGGGCTGTTTCGTAGAGAGCTGCTAGCGTCTTTAATAAACGATCGGTGGTGAAGTTACCAGAGGGACGTAGCTGTGAGGCACAGATGGCCGGGGTTTGGACAAGGCGTGTCTGGTTCTTTTCGACTTTGCCTCCATCTCCAAGCCAAGCAGTGCAGCATTCCCTTCTGCCTGCTCTCCTTGCCCCTGCCTTCCCCCTCTCTGAATAAATACCTCCGAGGCACCTTGTGGAAACCTCCCTGCTGCATATTTTCCTTTCATTTTTTTTAAACCTCTTTCCTTATCTCCTGCTGCTGAGAGCTAAATCCAGTCCTACGTCGCCACCGGGTCCTACACCCCCATGAGTTTCCTAAAAGCGATGCCAGGCCATTCCCACTTGTTGTTCTGCCGCTGGGGACTCGCCTTCCCCCCTGGCATGAAAAGCCCTTTTGTGGGTCACTCCCAGACAGTAACCCTCTGTTTTGTCCTTTCCTCTCCAGCCGGATCTCCTCAATTTCAAGAAGGGATGGATGTCCATCCTGGACGAGCCAGGAGAGGTAAGCCCAAGGCGGGGGTCTGCCTCTTCCCCCAGCCCTTGCTGCTACAGATCCCCCGGCGAGCAGCCAATTTCCTTCCCCCTCCCACGCTGAGGTCAATCCCACTGGGAAAGGCAGCAAGAAGCTTTTGGTGGAGGTGTCCCGCTCTGTGTGCCGGCATGGAGGTTCACCCAGCACCCCTCTCCTAGCCGAGGGGCGCGAGGGGGAGTCGGAAGGGACATGGAGGAGGGGGAAGAGAAGGCCAAGAGGTCGCGGCGCAGAGCGTCCCTCCCTGTTCCTACACTTCCCCCGGTAACTGCCTATCCATTTCCCTCCTGTCTTTTCCCTTCCCTCCCCCTGCCCGATCCGCCTGCAGTGGAAGAAACATTGGTTCGTGCTGACCGACTCGAGCCTGAGGTATTACCGGGACTCGAACGCAGAGGAGGTAAGCACGGCCAGCCTTTCTCCATCCCTCTCTTCCTTCCCGGCCAGGGGGGAGAGGAGCACAGCCCTGGCGTGACCAGCGCGCTCCCGGGGAAAGCAGCAGCGTCCTCTCCTCCTGAAAGGTGCTGGAGGTGGCGAGCTGCTCTTTGCCAAGGGGTGACAAAGAGGATGGGTGTCTGAAGACGGGCTGGTGAAGCCTGGGGGGGCTGTCAGTGGTGGGAGGTGAGGAGAAGAGCCGGTCCTGTGGCTGGGCATCTCTGACGCTCTGCATCCATGCTGGCTGCCCCTGGGGTTCAAAGGGGCCATGCTGTGCCAGGGAGCTGAGACTGGCTCCTGGAGAGCTGTGGGGTGAAGGCAGAGGCAGCCTGTGCTTTGGTTAGGGTGCCGGCAGGTGACGGGGGCTTTTTCAGAGCTGGGTTTGCACAGATGTCCTAGCGGGGGGCTGTGCTTTCAGGCTGATGACCTCGACGGAGAAATCGACCTCCGCTCCTGCACAGACGTGACGGAGTTTGCGGTGCAGCGCAACTACGGCTTCCAGATACACGTGAGTGTCTGGCACTGCGTGAACACGGAGCAGCAGCACCAAGGGACACCGGGTGGGAATGCATGCTCCCACCCCATGCCGAGATGCCAAGAGGCAAGCCGTGCAAACCTTGTGCCGGGATGGTGGCCCAGCAGGGCTGGTTGGTGGCACGTGGGTGGCAGTGCTCAAGGACATGAGTGCTGCCTGCCTGCAAAAGAAGGAGGAGGAGGAGGCTTTGCAGGGCTGGCCGAAGGCTGTGCTGGAGGCGGCCCAGGAGCCAAGCTAAACGCCAGGAGTGTTTACTTGACCTGTTGGACAAGGTGGCTCTCTAGAGCCGTGGGGAGGGAGCGGTGAGCACAGCAGATCTCAGTGTAGCCTGGCTGACCATGCTCTGAGTAACAACCTGTACCCTGGATCTGGCCCCAGTACAATCCTGTCCTCGGCTACTCGCTGTAGCAGCGGGAGATGGCTGCTAAGGCAGCAAAAAACCCAGCGGGTGTGCAGGGTTGGGCACTTCGTGGTCTGGGTTTCCCTGCTGTACCCCAGCACTGGTGCACAGCTCCCAGCACCTGAACGACCGGATGGCACCAGCTCACGTTTGGCCACATGTGCCGGCAAAGTTTCTTTTGCCTTTGCTTGGAGATGGTCTCACGGGGGGTGTGTAACAGGCTTTCCCGCAAAGAGCATATCTCCACCCCACCCCCACCCCTCCACCTGACCACAAGAGCACGGGAGTCTTCGAGACAGCACGTGGTCCCTCTAGCACTGTCCACCACCCGTGCGATCAGGTGCCTTGGGGGTCTTGGGGAGTGAGTCAGCTGCCTGTACCTCCGCTGGGCGCTGACAGGGAGTCCATCGCCTCCCTGTTGCAGACGAAAGATGCCGTCTTCACCCTGTCGGCGATGACCTCGGGCATCCGGCGCAACTGGATCGAGGCCCTGAGGAAGAACGTGCGCCCGGTCAGTGCTCCAGACGTCACCAAGTAAGAGCTGCCCTGCGCCGCTTCTCCTCTTCCCCCTCTTGCTGCCCCTGTCCCCTGGCAGGCCGGGACTGGGAAGGCCCCTCTGGCAGTTTGGCTGCTCCTATATCAGCCCTGCCCTCCACTCCTCCTGAACATGGCCTGGAGACACCAGCCGGTGACAGGGGTAGAAAGCCTGATGATTCCACTCTTGTACCTGCTTTTTGCCTCACCACATCAATTTAGCCCTGTTTCTCCACCAGCATGGTTGGAACTGGGGGCGAATCCTCCCTGCCCCATGGAGAAACCCGTATCCCTGAGGGATGGGATGCTAGAGGCCCAGCTCCGTGCTCAGCGTGGGATTTTGTAAGGTTGGGCTGAGCAAGAGCTGAGCCTTGGGCAGTTGGAGGTGCCTCCATCGGCATCCTTTCCTGCACAGCGCCTCTCCTTCACCGGCCACCGCTCTGCTTTCAGGCTCTCCGACTGCGATAAGGAGAACTCCTTCCGTAACTGCGTCCCGCAGAAGGGCTCGCTCCGGACGGAGGAGCAGCAGCGGCCAGGCTCGGGCTCCGAGGGGAACTCGAAGGGCAGTCACTGGAAGGCGGACGGGCAGCGCCATGCCTTTGACTACGTGGAGCTGTCTCCCTTGCCGCAGGACCCTGGGAATCAGGGGTCCCCGCAGAGGACGAGAGGGAGCTTGAGGGTCTCCGACCGAACTCCCAAGCATGAGGAGCTGGAGCGGGATCTGGCCATCCGTTCAGAGGAGAGGCGGAAATGGTTTGAGACCCCTGATGGCAGGGTCCCAAATAGTGATGGCCTGGTGGGGGACTCTTCCCGCAAGGCTGGGGAGCAGGACCTCCCCGCTCCCCCGCTTTCAGAGGACCAGCGGATTCGGCTGAATGAAGAGATAGAGAAGAAGTGGCTGGAGTTGGAACGCCTGCCCTTGAAGGACTCACCGCGGGGGTTTTGAACCAGAGCAAGGGGGGCCACGGAGACACCAACGAGGCACTGAAAAAGGAGGTAAGAGCATCCCTCCTCTCTGAAACTGGGATTCTGGTGGCCCCTTAGTGTGGTCCCTGGCAGGAGGCTCTGCAGAAGAGCAAGGCAGAGGTGCAGGGAGATGTTCATTCTTTCTGGCTCCATTTGCCACCCTTCGAGTGCATGGGAGCTTTTGCAACCGGGTAATGCAAGGCCAGAGACCTGCTCTCACATGCCTGGAGAGGTTCCCCAGGCCCCATTTTGGTCCAGGATAAGTTAGTTGGTGGCACTGCTTGTGTGGAGTCTGTGTTTCCCGGGAGTACATCCACAACCTCTCTTCTTTGGCTGTTCCCAAGCCTGCAAGCACTTCACCTGCCAGCCTGTGAAAGGAGCCGTGCGTTTGTCTGTTGTCCCAGCTACGCATGCAGCGGTGGTTTCCTCCAACACAGATCCACCTCTGGAAGTTGGGATGTCTCCTCCCCTCCTTGCTAGCGCTTACCAGGCTGGGGCTGGCTTTGCCAGTTTGGTCTCTTGGCAGGCTGCCATTCCCATGGGAAGCAGACATCTCCGTTGGCCATGCATGGTCCTCCCCATCCCTAAGCCCGGGGTTCAGATGTGGCACATCAGTCGGGTCGTGGCACTTTTCCACCTCTGGCTGAGCATCTCTCTCTCCTCCCTGGCGCAGGTCCAGTCGCTGCGGGCGCAGCTGGAGTCCTGCCGAGCCCGAAATGAGAGCCTTCGGGAGGCGGCGAAATCCCAGGGAGATGGCCACGTGCCCCGGGGGTACATCTCACAGGTGAGCGGAGCATTGGACATGGGGACATGGGACCCTGGGGTCGCTCCCAGTCCCAAACTGGGAAATGTCGGGGGACTTAGCTCATTGCTGAGCAGGTATCGCTAATCATTGGGTTGCCATGGTGACCCTAACTGGGCCCACTTGTAATCAATGTTAATTACATAAAGGCTGGTGTGTGTTGCCTGGCCTTAAAGGGGCCAGAGTATAAATGGGGAGGAGGAGGAGAGTTAGGGGAGGGGTGCAGGATCTGTGCCCCGCTTTGTGTGTGGGTGTGATGCTGGCCTGGCCTGGCCTGGCCTGGCCTGGCCTGGCCTGGCCTCTCCTCTCTGCTTCATACGGTGGGGTGGGGTGGGGTGGCGAGGCGAGCCGTCCCCCGGCTCGGGAGTGAGCTTTCTGCTGAGCGACCCACACGTTCCCCGGCGGTTTGCAGCTTGCCGCATGCGGTTCTTGCTAACAGGGGTTCCTGAATCCCTCGTTAAAAGCAGTCTGTCAGGCTCTGGGGAGCTCCCGTCCCTGCCAGAGCCGCCCGAGCCCTGAAGGTCACTTTGACAGCGCAGCCCGTTTGTTTGCTGGGACGGCACGTGGGAAGGCCCGCAAAGCAGAGTTTGCTCAGGCTTCAGCCTCTCACTTCTCTTTGTTTATTTATTTCCCCCCCCATGGACTCATCCAAAGCAAGCGGGGTCACATCCCGTGGGGATTTCCTAGGGGGAGGCTGCTGTTCCACCACGCTGTGGGGAGTTCAGGATGTGCCCTACGTTGAAAGATGCCGAAGGGGAAGGAAATTGGGGCTGGCGAAGCCCATTGCAGCAGGTTGGCTGTACCTAGCCCAGAGAAAGAAACCCAGCAGTCCCGTGGCACCCAGCCCAGCCAGTTACCAGTTGCTCTGTCATCTTGATTTAATATTTACAGCTCACAGGCCTCTTTATGGTCAAAAAAAGGCAAAAGAAATGGAGAGGAACGGCACCTTATCTTCCTAATAACTTGGCTCAGAAAGCCAGCGTTTCACGTCTGGGCTTATTCTCTCTCAGTCTGCTGAGGTTTGCAGACAGCCCGTGGGCAGATCACTGGATTGATCCCTCACCATTTCCTCTCCTTTGGTCAATCTGTGAAGCTTCCCAGCTTCCCCCGTCTCAGCAGGGAGGAGCAGCCAG
>NW_009200093.1:4954-9877 GCF_000690835.1 Fulmarus glacialis | reverse complement strand
TTCATTCCTGCAGCATGTTGCAGCGCCCTTTGTATCAGCCTTCGCCTTAGCACTGGGGGAAGGAATGGGATGGCAAGGGGCTGTCGGGGGACACGATGGCTTCCTGGCTCTCTGCTGCTGGCTTAGAGGCCCTGGCTATTTGAAATAATACTCTGGCATGGTTTGGTGGTGAACAAATCCTTCCTGAGGGGCTTGGGGCAGTGCTGCCAGCGTCTGGAGGGAGAGCAGAGGCGTAGCTCTGAGGTGGGAACCGCTTTGCTTTGCTGTAACACCAGTTAACCGCAGCGCTTGGTGTTGAAAGAACCCTCCCCTTGGTCTCAGAGCCGTCAGAAAGGAGGGCGAGCTGAGTGAGGAGTTTCCCTAACCATTAGGCTTTGGGGAGGGCTCTTTGGCAGCCTCCATCAGACCGCAGGGCAGTACAGGGTGTCACTTTTCAGAAGAGGCTCAGTTTTCATTGATTCTGGGCGATGCTGCTTCATTTAAAAGGCAGATACCGAGATGCGGTTCCTGCTGTTGATCTCCTCCAGCCAGGAAGTGCAGCCTGGTGGAAGGGTCTGGGCTGCGGTGTTGGGCGCATTATTCCCAGCTCTTGGCCCAAGAGGGATGTTCCTGTCTTGCTGCTTCATTTTTAAGCAGAGCAGGAGGAACATTTCTTCCTGTGCAAAGCACGGGGGTGTTGCAAGATGCATGACCCTGTCAAACAGTTGTGCTCAGTGATAAAAGTGCCACCTCACTTTCCCAGGATGGTCTTTTCCTTCTGAAGTGGTCTTGCTTCTCTCAAAATAGCCCTGATCTTGGGTGAGGTTTGCAAAACCAAATGTCAGCCCGGCCAGGTGCCTGTCCTGGCCCAAGCCCCTGCACACTTGGGACCTTTGAGTCCCTCACCCTTCCTTTCCCCGGCACGGCAGGAGGCCTGCGAGCGCAGCCTGGCCGAGATGGAGTCGTCCCACCAGCAAGTGATGGAGGAGCTCCAGAGGCACCACCAGCGGGAGCTGGAGCGGCTGCGGCAGGAGAAGGAGCGGCTCCTGGCAGAGGAGGCTGCGGCGACGGCAGCAGGTAGGAGCGGACACCAAGCCGTGCCCTTGCTCAGATGGGTCCCTCCCGCCTCTCCCAAATGTCTCTTGCGAGAAACCAGTCATCCCAGTCATCTGGAGCCAAACTGCTGACCCTACAGGTGTGATGCTGATGCTCAGCACCTTCTTGTAGGCAGGCAGGACTGGCAGAGTGGCAGCGAGCTCACACACTGCCCTGGGTTAGTCTCCTTGGCAGCGCTTGGTGCATCAGGATGATTGTGGGGCATGGAGAAGGTGGGGGATGCCCCAAGGGCAGAAGGGATGGAGAGGGAACCTGCAAAGATAGGGTCTGGGAGCCTCCAGCAGCAAGAGTTGGGGTGGTTCCCTGGCTTAGTTTCCCCCAGATGTGCCGGAGCTGGCACAGCCTGATTCCCCATCTCCCGTTGTGCCCCTCTGCAGCCATCGAGGCACTGAAGAAAGCCCACCGGGAGGAGATGAATAAGGAGCTGGGCAGGACACGAAGCTTCCAGCAGTGCGGCTCGGTTTCAGATGCCCTCCAGAAGCAGCACCAGTAAGAAACCACCTCTCCCGCTGCCCTTGCTGGATGCTGCTGCCCTGTGCCAGCGTCACCACACCCCATCTGTGGCTGTAGAATCATAGAATCATTAAGGTTGGAAAAGACCTCTAAGATCGTCAAGTCCAACCGTTAACCCAACACCACCATGCCCACTAAACCATGTCCCTCAGCGCCTCATCTACACGTCTTTTAAATACTTCCAGGGATGGTGACTGGGATGGGATGATGATGTAGCCCCCAGCTGTCCCCCCGCCGCCTCCCCAGCTCCCTCCCCGGGGGCAGGAGTGGGTGCCCAGTGGTGACTGCCAGGGCTGCTGGAGCTGCAGAGCAGGGAGGTTTATCCCATGCTTGGCTGTTTTCCCTATAGCACCTCTGTTTTCCCTATAGCTTCTTTCTTCTGTTCTCTTTACGGAAAGCTCCTCCATTTCTCCTGCATGGCTTGAAGCTCCTAGAAGCACCACACTCATGTGTGGGAGGGTGGGAACTGAAGCCTTGGTCCACAGGGGACATTATTTTGTGCCACTGACTGATGTGGGCAGTAGGGGGGAAGGCGATGCCATGGCCGGGGCCGGCGAGGATTGTGGGGCAGTGATGAGCTGGTGCGTCTTTGACAGGTTGGATGTGGATTCCCTGAAGCGGGAGCTGCAGGTGCTTTCCGAACAGTACTCCCAAAAGTGCCTGGAAATCGGGGAGCTCACCCAGAAGGCAGAGGAGCGGGAGCAGACGCTGCTGCGCTGTCAGCAGGAGGGGAAGGAGCTCCTCCGGAAAAACCAGGCAAGAGAGGGGCTTTCCTTGCCAGCAGAAACCATGGAGCACATTCCTCCCTCACACGGCACAGCCCCTCTGTTAAAACTCCCCTATTTGTTCATATTTCTTCCCTTCTAAGATTTTATCATCAGAAAGAAAAAAAAATTCAGTTAAGGCTGTAGATGGGCCTGTCTTAACTGTGGCGTTAAATATGGCAAGTGTGTTCTTTGCTGCTGGTTGTAGGTGCCACTGGCACGTATGACCAGGGGACTACAAGGAGGCCTCTAAGCTGAGGCAGGGCTGGCATGAAGATGGAGGGGTCAGGACAGCAGAGAGGCCCATGCCCTGGCTACCCTGACATCTTTCGTTTTTTCCCGCAGGAGCTGCAGCCCCGCCTCTCAGATGAGATTGGGAAGCTGCGAAGCTTTATTTCATCGCGGGGCTCTGGGGACCGCTCTCCGCACAACAACGAGCGGAGTTCCTGCGAGCTTGAGGTACGGGGGTGCCCCTGGGCTGCCCCGCTGCCTCCATCCCCATCCCCTGCCGGGGGTCTCTTCCTCATGACAGTTTTGGCTTGGAGCAGGTGGGAGGGGGGTGCCGGATGGAGCAGCGGGGCCGGTGCAGGAAGGAGGCATGCAAGCTTCCCCTCCGCCGCTCTCCCGGGGCGCTCCTGCCGCTTCCTGCCCTGGCCCTCCTGGCCCTTCCTTCCTTTTCCACTGCCGCGCTTGCGCCGGGGCCCGCTGGCCTTTCCAAGGCCGTGGCTCTTGAGTCACCTCTGGTTCCTCTCCCCCCTGCCCGGCCCAGGTGCTGCTGCGGGTGAAGGAGAACGAGCTCCAGTACCTAAAGAAAGAGGTGCAGTGCCTCCGGGAGGAGCTGCAGATGATGCAAAAGGTCAGTGTTTTCTGGGAGGCATTGGGAAGGCAGCAGGAGAGGGGAGAGAGGAGAGCACCAGGGCTGCATGTCAGCAGGGTTCAGCTGGGTTTGGTGGGATGCTCCGGCCAAATCCTCTTGTCACCTGTGCTTCTCGTCCCTGCTCGCTCCCAAGCACATAGCAGCCACGTGCTCCAAACAGCACGAGCTGGCGTTGACTTACCTTGTTCAGGGGAAATGTCACAGAGACCTTGCTGCTGGTTTCCCCACATGTATGTACATATAAGCATGGACAAGCCAGGAGCCCTTCTTTCCCAGGTGGGAAGCCTGGATGAAGCCTGCCCAAGAGTCCACTTCCTCAACCACCTTCTCTTCCCCTAGTTGTCCCCTGGCTGGGTGGACGTGTTTCCTTGGGCACCGTTGCTGGGTGTGCTGCTCCCTCCACTGGCAGCAGCTCCTTCAGAGGGATTTTCAAAGACCCCTGCCAAAGGGGAACCTGAAAGTGGCTTTGGGATTCAGTGATGCTTCAGGAGTTTGTAACTTTCTCACTTAAGCTTTTTGCCATATAAGTGGCTGGGACTGGCCCTTTCAGTGGCCTGCATCTCTGGTGGGGTTTATTTTTCCCATACAGCTAGCCTAAACACACATGAGCCATGGTAAAGCCCACATCACCTCAGTGATGCTGCAGATCCCCACTGCTGCAGGACCAGCGACTCTGCCTTGCTCCCCGGCCGGGGGCTTGGGAAGCACTACCTCCACGCTCCTCTTCTGAATAGTTTCTGCGTGGCCCAGATTGGGATGGCCTTCAAACCTGGGGCTGGCTCTCCCCTCCTGACCTGCTGGTCCTTCTCCTGCTGGGCTCGCCTTGCCGCCCCCCTCCCTAATATCAGCCCTAAAACCTGCTGACCCTTCTCCCCCCCCGGCAGGATAAGAGATTTGCCTCAGGGAAATACCAAGACGTCTATGCAGAGCTGAATCACATTAAGGTGCGCTCGGAGCGAGAGATCGAGCAGCTGAAGGAGCACCTGCGCCTGGCCATGGCAGCTCTGCAGGAGAAGGAGTCACTGTGCAACAGCGTTGGCGAGTAACGGTGAGCACTGGGCATGCTGTGATGTCCCCTGTGGGTGCAGGTGGCTGAGACCGGCTGCCCCGCTTTGACAGGGGGATGGAAGCTGCCAGTTCTTCCTGCTCCACGCAGTGCTGAAACTTTAGGCTTAAACTCTTCCCTCTCTGCTTCTTGCATCCTCTGTCCTGCACCCCTGGCCTTTCTGTTGTCCCTGACGTTCTCCCAAGGTCCCCAGCACCCTTCTCACCTTGCTGCTCTTCGTGTTCCTGCAGTCAGCACCAAGCACTGCTCAACCAGGCTGGAGGTGGGAGCCAGCCGCATGCTGGCCTTCGCCCCGTGGCTTGGGTGACAGCGTGGGGGCAGTTATGCGCTACCTACATAGATGATGCTTCTATTGCGTTCACCTTTGAAGCGGTTTCCCCATCGCAGCACGGAAATTTTAGGTCTGCATCAAAGCAGCCCTGACTAGACCCAGCCCTCCTCCCACGCTCGCCTGCGGGCATCCCTGCTGTGGCTGGGGAGGGAAGCAGGGTGACAGGAACAAGGGTGTCCCGTTGTCCGGAGCACTTCTACTTCTTGCTTGGATGCTGTGGCCACTGGGATTGGGGTCACCCTGCTCCGCCAGCGCTTGCTGGTGGGCGCTGAGATGA
>NW_009200093.1:4579-4858 GCF_000690835.1 Fulmarus glacialis | reverse complement strand
GAGTCTTTCTAAACCATTTCTGGTTTTGTCTTTGTCTCTCTCTAGGTCTGCTCTTCGTTTGTTTATCTGTTCTTGTTGTGTATTTGCTCCATTCCTCACTTGCAGGGAGGGGGAGGTTGAATCCCATCCGTTATTGCCTTGGTGAGGAATCCCACCCACCCCCCCAGCCTCCCTACTCCCCTCCCAAAGCTTTTTTGATGAACCCCTTTTGCCTGTGTACCTGAGCACATTGTTTGGACTGGCTCCTTACATGCACCTTCTTCAGGATTTTATATGTGA
>NW_009200093.1:895-4505 GCF_000690835.1 Fulmarus glacialis | reverse complement strand
CGGGGAAGTGGAGCGGGAAAACTTTTACTACATCACCAGCATTTTCTAACCTGAAAAAGAGAATCTGGTTTCCCCCCCCTCCCCAGCCCCATTGCTCCTGGCCACACAGCCACCTTCAGCACATATTCCCTCTCTTCCAAATGTCTCTGCGGCCCACCCTGGGATGTACGGCAAGGACCATGCTTCCCCCTCCGTGCCACCCCCAGGGACCTGCGGAGAAGACATGCAAGCCATAGGAGGGAGCCGCCGGGGCAGTCTGCCATGGACGTGCTTGCCTGGGACTTTGAAAGAGGAGACCTTGGCAAGAGTCCGCATGATCAAGCTCTCTCCGTGACTGTCCTTTGGCTCCTTCAAGAACCCAAATTGGCAGGAGCCCAGAGCCACAGGGTCTCTCCTTTCTGGGGAAGAGGAGCTGTGAGGCTGCTACTGCACCCGCCAGAACCAACCCCCCCGAGGTGGCAGCTGCTGCTGCTCTGCTGCGCCCTTTAACTTTTAACTTAATAAAATCTTCCCCTTTCGCTGGGAAAAATGTGTTTGTCGAGGGGAACATGTCCCTAACCCCATGTGGCAGTGTGGGGGAGTCATTTTTCCAGGTTCCTGTGTGATTTAGGGCCATCCTGACCCATCGCTTCCCTCCCTCTGGATTCGGGGAGGGAAAGCAGCGGGATCACCCTTGGCTGGAGAGCGAGAGGAGACCTGCAGTGTTGTTATTCAGCTGTCTGTTCCACCTTGGGGTTTGCGGGGGAAATAATCCGCTTCACAACAACACTCTGAAAATCCCACATGGACCCTCAGCCCCACGGAGGAAGAGCTGAGCCTGGGCTGCGTTAGTAAATCCAGTATTGAGGGGGGCAGATGGCACTGCAAATTACTGGCAGAGTAAACAGTGTATATAGATCCTGGTGGAGATCAGAGGGATCTCAGACGCTGTCCTTCTACTGTTTTTGGGTGAAGCACGTTGCTTTTTTGGCAGGATGGAGGACCTGGGGTGACTGCTCCTCATAAAGCCCCATCCCAATGTAAATGTGAGCTGTTGCTCTGCAGAGAGGCTGCTGGCAAGTACGGAAGAGCCCTAACTGTGGACTTGTGCTGGAGGCACCATCTGAAGAGGGGAAGGTGAGGGGCTCAAGGAGGACCCTCAGATGGAGGTGACGGATGCATCGGCTGGGAGGCTGGAGTACTGCGAAATGGGATGGGAGCCGGGTGTAAGGACGTGGTGGCAGCTGCAATGAGAGTTCTGGCAGCACGCCTTCACTCGGCGTGTAATAACCTCGCCATGGTCTCGGTGGCCCCTGGGACAGGGGGGTGCAGGCAAATACAGACCCACAGCTGCAGCGATTGCTTTCCCTAGGTAAGGCAAGCTGCTTCGTACGTCACAAATTCCGGTAAAACTGGGTTGCAGGCTTTCGTCATGCACACGAGGCCCTTGGGCAACCCAGCGGATGGTGCAAGAGGCCAAGCGCTAAGCTCAGCAGCCGGCTCCCCATTGTGCCCGTGCAGGGCCAGGGCTTGCTCTCGCTGGTTCTTGGCCTCCTGCCTAGAAACCCTCCCGTCCCTGCGCTGCCCAAGGTCCAGGCTTTTCCCTCTGCCTCCCAGCAGGACATGGCTGTTGCCATCGAGTTTGGGATGGGGCGAGCATTTGGCACACCGAGGGCCTGAGATGGGAAGGAAGGCAAGAGGCGATAGAGCAGCTCAGGGCAACTGCTTCCAGGCTGCAGGGCTTGATCTTGCCATGGGGGTTTGGTATGGACCAAGAGAGGAGGAAAAAAAGTGGGGTGCAGGGCACGGTGTTGCGAGTTGGGGGATGCGTGTATGGTTTTAAGAAAAAACAACTGCTGAAGCAACAGTCTATGTGGTTGTACCTACCCCTGGGGGAGGAAACCCCCAAAAGTGGGGCACTGGGGGCAAGCAGAGCATGAGTAAGGGGTGAACTGCAGAGTGCTGGTGCGTGCAGCTCACCAGCCCCTTCCCCGAGGGGTTCGGTATCGTGTTTGTTTGGGTTGGTTTGTTGGCGCGGTGGTTTTTTTTTCTCCCTTCCTGACCGGGGGCTGCTGACCCCGATAAATGTGTCGCGTAAGCGCGGGCGAAATGTGTGGGTGCCTGACATGCAGCCAAGCCGCCCCTCCTCAAGGCTCTGCAGCTGCAGATCAGCCGCTGGCCGGGCAGGAGCATCCCGTCATCCCAGACCGGCGCGGCGTTAATCGGGCGGCCCCTGTCTCCCCTGCAGCGGGGTGATACAGTCACCCCGTCATCTCTGCATTGCTATCTCCCGGGTGCAGGGGAGCTGGGTGGAGGGACAGCGGTGGGGAGACGAGACAACCGAAATGCCCGCGGGCGACAGGCATGATGGCCGGCAGAGCCCAAAAAGCATCCCAAAGCAATGCCTGTACCCCATCCACGTGCTCTCAGCTGGGTTGTGGCTGCGAGAAACACGCACTCTCAAGGACGGGGAAAATCCACAGCCGTGCGGCACCCTGGTTGCATGAGAGCCAGCATCCTGGCTCGCATAAGAAGCTTGCCCTTAAAAACCAGCTCGTAAATCTTTCAAAACAGTGGCAACCTGTCCAGCAGCCAGAGGCAATACCCCTTCACCATTTATTGGCATTGTTAAAGCCTGCTCTGCCATTAGCAGTGGCCAGGCTGGGCGGCTTTGTGCCGGACTGACCGCACTGCATTGTACGCCGGGGGCTTGGGGCTGAAGCTCTGATGAGCACAGCTGGAAAATCAGCTAATTTCCCTGTTTTGCCACTGAAAAAGCACTGAAGCACTTGGATCTGAGTGCCAGTGAGGCCAAATCCCACTGCTGGGAATTTTGAGCCTCTTTGAAAATGGAAACCAGGTAAAATAAAATATTGTGGCTGGTATTAGTTGCCAGAAGTGCCCCGGTGTCCTCGGATGCCAACGAACAGCCATCCTGCCCCTACAAGGCAGGGGCTGTTACCCGGCGGATCTGTTACACGTCCACGATGGACGCGGTTTGACCATTTAAGACGAAATCCACAGCTGGAAGCGTGTAATTCCCTGCAGGGTCTGGTTGAACACAGTGTGGGGAGGGAGGGGAAGGTAAATGGGATTACAGAGAGGATTCCTCTGCCAGGCTCTGTCCTCTGAGGTTCATTGGAGAAGCAGTATTTCGCAATCTCTGCCGCCTAATGCCAGAAATGGGAGGCACAGAAGGCTTGGAGCAGTTAGGTACCTCTCCTTGAGGAGAAAAGGGGGTGCAAGGGGTAACCCACCCCACCCTGGGCATGGTGGCAGGTTCCTGTGGCCAAAAATACAGGCACGAGCCCAAGCTGGGCACGGGAGACTGGGTGGCCCATGGGAATAATTTTTCCTTCTGGATGAGCCCCCCCATGCTGCCTGCAGTGGGGTGCTGGCGGCAGTGGACCCCACTTCCCAGCGCAGGGTTCAAGGGGTGCTTTCCAATATCAAGTGGGGCGCTTAGGGGTTACCTTGACCAGGATCCCCCTGTGTGCAAGGCCAGCAGCAGCCTGATGAGCTGTGACCACCCGTACGCCTTCCCTCCACCGAGTTGCTTGGGGGCATGGGATCTTTCAACTATTTTGACTGGCTGAAAAGTAGGGAGCTAGTCCGGATGAATAGTATAGGG
>NW_009200093.1:0-310 GCF_000690835.1 Fulmarus glacialis | reverse complement strand
GTGATAAAATGTTTTTTATTTAGTTACTTAAAAAAAAAAAAAAAAAACGGGGGAGGTGGGAGGGTGGTTATTCCTCTCCACAATTAGGAGCTCTTTGCTCTTAATAAAATCAAGTGGTCTGCAAGTGCTGCGAACCTTTCCCGCACCCCAAATGAAGCGGGGCACATGAGAGAGCAGCACCAGGGAGAGAGGCACAAGGGGATGCCCCCAGCAGCCCTTTCCCAGTGAGAAAGCATCAGGGGGCCGAGTGCCTCCTCCTGGGACAGGGGCACGCCGCACCCTCACCTAGTACGTGTGGATGTCAGGGAGG
>NW_009200092.1:895-2008 GCF_000690835.1 Fulmarus glacialis | reverse complement strand
TCTGGAGGGATCCCAGCTCTTTGGGCCAGCTAGTCCCCGGTGTCCCCCCTACCGAGGGAGGTCCCCAAGGTGATTTCAGGGCTGCGATGTTCAGGAGACCAGGCTGAAAGACCCAAGGGCGTTGGGGCCAGGTGCGCAGCGGGCCAGCAACAACGGGCATCCCGGCAAGAGCCCCGAGAGCCACCGCAAAGGGCTGCGGGGGGGCCCAGGCAAGCCTTCGCCCCGGGGAGACCCGCACGCAGCCTCACCAAGGCCAAGCTAAGACGTGTGAATTGCTCCCGTTAACAGATGGGGCGATTACAGCGTAAATTACTTGGGGTCTAACCGATAACCAGGTCACGGAGAGACCGATCAGCAGGCGCAGAGCTCTGAGAAGTTAATTAAAAATAAGAAAAAAAGTTGTAGGCACAGCCGCATGGGAATATTTGATGGCGAAGAGCCCCAAATCCATCAGTGCCACCTCCAAGCGCCACCTCCAATAGTGCCCAAATCCATCAAGAGCAGCCCCAGCCTGGAGGGGTCCCCTTGTTCTCCCAGCTCACTCAAAACGTCATCCCTCCACATCCCACCAGGCAGCTCCGTGGTGGCAAGAGCACAAACCGAGGGGCTCCACCAGATCCCAGGAGAGCCGGCGATGGGAAGGGCCAGTGCACCCGGGCCAGCACCTGCGTCACCGTCACCAGCGGCGAGCAAGAAGCATGCCGGCCACGGGAGCGTGCACTTGAGAGCGCCAGGGCCAGCTCAGTGGATTTGAGTTTGGTCATTAATGGGTGGTGGGGACCTCGTGGTCCTTAGTGCTGAGACCCCCCACCCCAAAGGCGGCAGGGCACGGCTAGCACCTCGGTGCCTGCGCCCCATGGACCAAGCGAGCGCAGGGAAGTGAGGCAGGAGCCGTGCAAGCAAGGGTGCGGTGAGCACGCAGCCTGGCCGGCCACCCCTCTGCGGCTGAAGAAGACATTGGCGTCCAAGAGGCATCTCCGCCGCTCACACCAACAACACCCCAGAGGGCTGGATCCCTGCTGGTTCTGCGCTGGTGGGATTAAGGTGTGCAATCCCCCCCCGAGCCCCCGGCGAGCGCCCACTCCTGAAGGCAACTGCTTTGGAGGAATCGTT
>NW_009200092.1:357-704 GCF_000690835.1 Fulmarus glacialis | reverse complement strand
AAAGCCGCCGGGGTCCGCAAACGGCAGCTATTGACAGATGTCTAAGAGGACGGCGAATAATCCCGTCTTCCTCTGGGAGGATTCGGGTCGCCCTCGCCCTTGCCGGGGGTTTATCCATTGTCTGGATCTGCCGGCGGTTGTTATTTTTGGTCAGCACCACGTTTTGCTTGGCCTCGCTGGCAGGAGGGAAATAGGAGGAAGAAGAGGAAGGGGAGGAAGGCTGCCTGGCCAGGGATGGGGGGAAGAAGACTGGCTCAGCTTTGGGAGGGGGCAGCCCAGGTCAGTCTTCTCCCAGCCCCACAGCCTCGCTGAGCATGGCCAAAGCTCGCCACGGCGATGGGACTGGC
>NW_009200092.1:0-252 GCF_000690835.1 Fulmarus glacialis | reverse complement strand
CCTCCTTGCGCGCGTGCCATCGCCCTCCTGCGCAGGCAGAGGTCGGGGTTATCTCCACCAGCAAAAGGGCAGGGGAGCTCCGGCAGGGACCGGCCAGCCCTGCCTGTGCCAGCACCATCCCCAGCCCTGCCCGCAGACCCGCACGTGCCTCGGGTCCATCCTGATGGGCCACAAAGGCTGGGGAGCCTCACGAAGGCAGGTCTCCGACCTGCCCTAACCCCCCGGGCTGTGGCCCGCCAACCCTCATGCTTC
>NW_009200091.1:0-1829 GCF_000690835.1 Fulmarus glacialis | reverse complement strand
GGCACTCGCCGCGGGTGCGAAGTCGCTCCTGCGATGCCTCTGTAGTCCCGCGGAGGACGGCAGACGGGTCCGCGGTCTCAGCATCTCGGCACCTGTGTGCGCCGTGGTCTAACCTGCCGTGCGGGGAGCAGAAGCCCCTCTCGGGCCAGGCGCCGTAGGACAGGGGCCGCAGGGAAGATGCAGTTTGCATCTTCTTTCTGCTCGGGAGAGCTAGATAGGGCTTCTTAAACGAGGTGCACTGAGGAGCCCTTCCCCTCTCTTTGCAAGTCAGACTGAACGCCCGCAGTCAGTGGAAGCTGCTGAAAACATATAGCTTTACGGAAAAGGAGGGACAGTCACTCCCTAACTACAGCAGTGAAACACGCGGTGTGCCTTGGGGTAAGCTGAATATTGGCTTCAGCCTCCGGCTCCAGTATCGGACTCTACACGTGGTTGGTACCCGGCACCATCGGGACCGGCGCAGCGCTGCTGTCATCGGTCTTGCGCGCGTTGTCCCACTGCTGCCAGGGCCTGGAGGCCGGAGGATGGCAGTGACACATCTCCTCGCAGCCACCGCCTTAGCCCCAGTATGGGAAGTAGATCTGGGGGGGCAAAAGAGGGGAGTGGAATGGGGGAGACGTCTGGTGTCGTCGGGTGGTTTTAAAAGAAACATTGGAGCCAAGGTGGGTATCTTGGCCGGATAGCATTTGCCAGTTCTGGTTAAAGGGTCTCTCACATTGTTTTGGCACCAGTCTGATAGGTGTATCTAATTTCTGGTTAGGCTATTAGGGTCATTGTGTGCCTGGATTATAATCCGACACTGTATCTGGACAGGAGGTAGTATTGTTGAGAAATGTGAGGGCTGAGGAGGGAGGGCGAGGTGGAGGAATCCTTTAAAATCTATTTGCTTTCAAGAGCTGGTAGATATGAAACTGGCAGCCCACTCTGAATTAAAATGTCTTGGGCTTCTCTGGTTTTATCCTTATTTCACACACACATGCACACACACGCACGCACTCTCACACACACACACCTTTTATTTTGTTCTGTCTTCGCCACAGTGTATAAAGCCCTATTGAGACGTGTAGGCGTGATGTGTAAACCGGATTAGCAGTATGAAAGAAAGACATACAATGAGCCTGAATTGTTTTACTTCCTTTTCATTTCTCACGCCTATATCTCTAATAAATTTGTTGCTCCAGCAGTGGGTCAAAGAGATCGTGTTGCTCAGCTATTTTTCTGCAAGACCCGATGGCAGAGATCATGAAAATGAATGCCCTGCCTTCTGCCAAATGCAAGACTTGAGCTATATCGTTACACAGACCCGGTGTTGTCCGGGGTGGCTAAAAACTGTTCAGTGTAACTCCCCCGCCCCCCGTCCCCCCCCATGCACATTGAAGTCCTGCAAGTGGCAGGGCATTTTGCCAGGAAAAAAAATCTGTTTTGAAGACGACTTGGGTTTATGGAGCTAAAGCCCCTCGCGGAGTATGACAAGGTCTGCTAGGGCTGGGATGTCCTCCAGCTTTTGGAGGGAGAGGGCTGCTGCTGCAGCTCCCCGGGCTCTCCAGTCCTCCACCGGGAGTCCGCTGCTGCGCTGGAGGAGCACAGCAACCCCGGAGGCTCCTCTGGAGGCACATTTCCCCGCAGCCCTCCGCGGAAGAAAATGCCAGCGCTCCTGGGTTGGTGCTGTAGATCCCTCATTTGCTCCTTTGTGGCGTGCAGAGCAGCTTTCCATTAAAGGAGATCAGGGGTAATTAGCCGCATTATTTTGACAAGTTGGCTCGAGCAGTTCCCTTTCTTCCAGGGCTGAGGAGGGGGAGAGGGCTAGCTTCGTGCCGCCGCCTCCTTCC
>NW_009200090.1:0-4831 GCF_000690835.1 Fulmarus glacialis | reverse complement strand
CCATACTGCTGCCAGCCCCGAAGTGGCTCGAGTAGGGTACTCCCCACCTGCTGCTCTCGGTGTCATGACTTCCCCCAGCATCCCACCGTTTCAGTCTCTTTGAGCCTACAGAGTTCTTACCCACTTAGTTCCCATGACTCCTGTTGGTTTTTTGTTTTGGTTTGGTTTTTTTTTGTTTTTACTGGGGTTACTATTAATTCAGGCTTGGTGTTACTCCTCTTGTCCTCCCTGTATCTAGTCTCCCCTGACTTGTTTACCTGTCAGTATTGGGCTCACTCCTCTCCCAGCATCCCAGCCACTGCGCCCTCCTCTCCCCTTTCTGTCAGATGGTCTCCTTGCTGAGCGCATCAGCCACCTCCTGCCCCCCCACGCTTCCCCCCACAAATACCTTTCTTCAAACAGAAGACCTCGGATCCAGGTTTTTACTCAACAGCTTCTTTCTCCCTACCTGCCTGTCCTCTTGGGTCTAGTTCTAGTTCTCCCTCCGCATCAAAAATTAGCCGGCCTGTCAGCTCTCTAGGGCTTTGGCCCAATTTGATGGTTCCACACAGCACCACCTGCAAGTCACTGTACCATATGTTTGTGCTAACCCGGGTGCCAAAACCAGCAAAAAGCGGTAAGAGCAGTGGCACAAAAAGTTACTTCTTGCAGTTACATTGTCTCACAGGGGCAGACCTAACTGTTTTGTGCTTGAGCGCTCGCAGCGGCGTGTGGCCTGATGCGCAAATTTGACAGGCCAGTTTTCTGCCAGATGCCCTCCATGCTACTTGCACACAAAGATAAGTCATGTGAGAAGAATCATCTTACTGCTTTCAGTTTTGATACTGAAACTCAAGTCAGGCCCCAAACACCAACTGCAGTTGCTACAGAGCAAGTTGTGCTTTGTTCTAGCCTCTCTTCTTCTCAAATGCAAAGATTTATAAATGTTAGCTGCAAAACTTTACTCCATCTGTGTTGAGCAGCAGCAAACTGCAGTGAAATTTGGTTGATTTTCTTGGAGGCCCATGAAGCTCATATCCCTGACATAAATACCAAGTTTCTACAGAGTTAGACAAGAGCTCATCAGAAAATAGAAAATCATCAACATATTAGACAGGAAAAAACTTTCCTCCTGTGCACAAATGGATGGCCACTTAGGGCAAAAGTTGTTTAAAAAAAATTAAGACTAAGGTAGACTCTACATCTAGAATTGTTCAGAGAAAGATAGAAGTTTGACAGTGGTAGAAATTGTACCTGCATTGGCAGATATGTAAGTCTTTATTTCGCTGTATTGAATCATTCCTATTTCAGCAATACATAAAGTTTCATATTTTTTCCTAAATGAGAAAGTGTTGAGTCCTGCAAAAACTGTGGATATTAATATTTTGCTATGCAGGAACTGACAATCTGCAGGAATTCCCTTAGCTAAGTCACTACTCTGTTTAATCATATAGTTACATTTGTCTTCCATCTCAGATTAAGTAAATTCATATTTTAGTTTTGAAGCAATGCTTTTGGAATCTCTTGAGAACATTCTAATTTCCTCAGTGTTTTGAATTTGAATTTTGCAGGAATCGGAAGCTTTGCACCTCATATTAAAATCAGTGAAGAGCAGCTGAAAATACTCATTTTTTTCCTAATTAAGGAAGCAAGTCAAGATGACTTGGTTTCATACAGAAGTGGGGTGTTCTTCAAAAGAGACTAATGTGACTAAAGCATTTTTTAAAGGTAAAGAAAGCAAAGTAAAATTTGATTTAAAGGGTGAAAAATAAAATTGTTTGAACAAGTTATATTTTGTGTGTAGTTGGGCTCATTTGTACATGTTAAGTAAACATGAGATTGAAGACAAACAGCACAGACACAACAGAAGGAAAAAAATGTGTGTTCTGCAATCCAGACATCGTACTTGAACGAGAGTAACATGCCATACTGATGCTATTGAACTTCAAGGACGATATCAGCAATTTTTAGCACACGGTTTCATTTTGATTGACAGAATCTGTAGGGCTTCAGCCAGATGTTCCACCTGATGCTCGAGGTCAGTACACTGATACGCATTAAGTTGCTACAAGCCACAGATGAACTTTGGAGGTGAAAAACGGTTCTTTCTGTGAGGAGTTCTATGTCTTGAGCTCGCCTGTTTGAAACAGCCGTTCCAACGGATTTCCTGCAGGCGTGAGTTAGGTCGCGCTGCAAAGAAGCACGCTGGCATCCTGTCTGCAAGTGAAGCAGTTGCTTCTCACTCTGCCAAGGCCGGACCCACACGGAAGCACCATGCCCTCTCTCCTTTTTCCTGAACATCAAGCACTCTTTCTAAACACATCATGGACAGGTCTCTCTAAAGAATAAGAAATAAGTTAGTGCTGAATTCCATGTGTGGTACAACTCACATTTGTTTCCACATTTTTTTAAAAAAACATATATATCTAGGGTTTAGACCAAAATATTCCCTGAACTGTGAAGAAATGCCTAAGACAGCATATATATGAGATGTATTTTTCAGTGTGGGAGGAAGGAAAGGTATTTGTTTAACTGCCTGCATGCAGCAGCAGTATTGTGTCTAAGGTAATTTTTGTGAATCAAGGTAAAAAATGATATGTATGTTATTTTGGGCAGATAAACTCATCTTACTGGTTCAGTATCTGGTAAGTTATTATGGTGCCAAAACCTACCAGAACTTGCAGACATGGTGTTAAATCTCTATGATTCCTTCCATTTTATCCCAATTTGTATTTCTTCATCAGCCAAGGCAATTTTTCATCACGTTCAATTTTCGACTACTCATCAGACAACAGCAGAGAGGAAGCCCTGTTCACTATTGTATTTTTGATCAGCAAAAAAATTCCATGCTGTTATTAGAAGAACTGCAACATAATGAAATCTTCCAATTTTGTGCACCTGGGCAAAGAACTTCTTTGATTTGCCATAAGACATTTAAAATAACTGCATGATGCAGAAGTAGCAAAACCACAGCTAAAAGCCAATTATACAGATCAGGTCACAAACCAGAAATGAAGTTTTGAGACTTATCTCAGAGGGTGTAAAATATTATGGTGCTTTTTGCCTCTTGCAATTAAAACTTCAACCTCTACCTCCAAGGATATCAGTATCAGGCTATACTTCACCACACATCTTAGAAAATCTTAGCTCAAAGTGGTATTTCTGCAGCTAAAAGCAACAGGAAACAACTTTGGAATAAAAAGTGACAGGGCACCTTAAGTGCTGTGGCAGTACTTGCAATCACGAATGACCCATAAGCCAAAGCAATTAGCTGTACTTTGAATTCAGTATGAGTGTTTTCCTGAGTGAGGACCAACTGCAGCTCTGTGGTTAATGTAAGCTGATTTTAACTTCATAACTAACTATCTTTAGCATAATTTTGCTCCTATTGGGGAATTCCAAGTAGAAGAAAAAACCCAACGATTTTAATGTGTTTTTATAAATATAAATATATATAAACTGTTTTAAATTGCTAATAGTATTTCTCTGTAGATTTTTTTGACATTATAAAATCTGAGACCTTTAGATCCAAAACTCTGAATTAAAGAAAGGTTAAGACTTCATTCTGCTTGTTGCCAGTTGTTGCATCCAGGTTAAACAGTCACACCAAAGCTGGAGAGGGGGTTGCCAGACCAAATACAACCTAGAAAACCTGAGAATAGGTAATGCAACACAGCTCCCCTTAGTGATAAGACAGCAGTACTTACATAAGCAGCAGTACAGTACACGCAGCCTGTCAGGCTGATGGGTGCTGCATACCCAGTGCCGAAGAAACATGGCACCTTACGCAACTCGGTTGCTAGAGCCTTGTATCCAATCCTCATGTGTCTCCACCTACACTAATACTTGGGGTCAACTTTGATTACAGTTAAATTATGTAATCCTTTCTATAGACAAGGATAATTGAGTTTCCCACAGAAGATTCTTTTTTTCTGTGTTTCCATATGCGCCCACTCTCTGCACCACCCGTCAGTGTATTGTCTCTTAAGTGACTTGTTCATCTTCTGGACTGTGTGTTCTCAAATAACCTAGTCATTTGTGGATTATATATTTTCCTAGGTAACCTGGTGGTCATCATGATATATTTTTCTTCTTCAGATGCAGACCAATGTTCTTTTAAGAGACTATCTTGCTGATGCTTTTCCAGGTGTGGTTTGTGATAGCTTTAATACAATCCTGCTCATGCAAGAAGACCCAGATTTCTCATGACCTGTTGAAATTCAGGTCACGTGTCAGCAGTGAAAGAATATGTATAAAAAGTACCTTTCGAATCACTTTTTACTCACACCTTAATGTGTATCTACTTATAATAATGTCAATGGTAGTTCAATTGAACATGTTAACATTGTTTTAATTCCCTTCAGCCCGTGAGACACTTTCCAGACGAAAACATCGTCCACTTTTTTAGGATATTATAGGGTGGATTTTATTCAGCCTCTTGTGCTGTAGTTGTTTGGCATCACGTGTGCTTACATATGGGTCTTGAAAGCTCTCCGTTGAGGCATTTCACAAGAACCTTTCCATTTGTGCCGTGAGGCAAACAGAAGGGGAATGGTAACCTTCTTACCCACCTCCCCCATCGCTCCCCTGCTGCGATTTTGTCCCAGGGTCTTTCAAAATCACTACCTCTTTGTTTTTCTTGATAATCTGGGTGAAGAATGTGCCGCCCCGTATTTGGGGACATCCAAGTTTCAATCCGGCTTTCACCTTAGTTGGTCATTTTCATTTCCTACACATACATTCCCTATTACTTACCTCAGGGTAAGTATTAACATCCCTAAAACTTGGCTGGGATTGCCCAGCTGCAAACACGCCCGCAGGCCAGCGGCTCTGGGGAGCGGGGTACAGCCAC
>NW_009200089.1:0-54029 GCF_000690835.1 Fulmarus glacialis | reverse complement strand
TGTTGGTCACCGGGGAGGGGGGCCTGTTTGTGACCAAAAAGGGCTGGGTGCCTGTCCCCAGGGCAGGGCTTGGGTTCTTGGGAAGGGGTCGGTGTGGATGAGGGAAATTGGGGCCTCCATAGCGTGCTTGTTATGGGGTGTGGGCTGGGGGGGGCTTGTCATCGGGGTGGGAGCAGGGCGCTTGAGGGGCTCCCGTGGTGGCCTACCCTCTTCCAGGCCCTGGCAATGGGTGCTCGGCGGGGCATGGTTTGAGCATCAGCGCCTTGCGGCCAGGGCTGCTGTCAGAAACGTTCTGCCGATGCCAGAGAAATTTGTTTGTGGTGCGTGCACGGCACGTCAGAGATGCTGTGGTGGTTGTCCCCGAGCTCGCGGGAGCTTCATGGCACATGAAGCATAGCTGGGTCCAAAGCTGTACTGGTGCCGAGGCAGAGGCCTTTAAATAGAAGTTTCATCAAGCTGGCTCCCCATGAGCCTTATCCTGCAAATTACTCTTTCTGGACATCCTCCTAAGTGCCCATCAAGGGCCATTTTTGGGCCTGGCAAGACTTGTGTTTTGAGAGCGTGTCTTGAGCATTTATTTGCTACTTTGTGCTCCCTCAAGCTCTGTCTCACTGACTCCTGTGGAGCAGAGCTCTCCCTGATGTGCACGATCCTCCCTAGGTCGCGGTTTCCAGGTTCACACATCATCCCTTCCAGGTGGCGTGGCCTCCGTGTTCAGCCGTGTGCTACATCTATTCCCTTTGTCGGCAGGCCAGCGCCTGCGGGACAGCACGTGAACAGGGTCTGTACCGTGATTCATGGTCAGTCTTCAGGACAGTGATTCAGGCGCAGCTCACGGGTTAATGTGATGATCTGGAAAAGTTTGATTGAAATAAACAGGAATATTTGAATAAGTTAGTACTTACTCTGAAAGCCATCATGCTCGGTTGCTTTCTTTCTCGACTCCTTTCCAGATTTTGTGTAAAAAGTGGTGAAGAAATGTAAGAAAGGCCCAGGCCCGGCGTATCCCTGCCCTGCCCCTCCCTTCAGGGCAGAGTTGCCCTAGGTGACCTGCACTAGAGACACTGCATACAAACCTCTCGTTATTCCTTGTGTTTTTTCTGAAAACAAATGAGGCTTCTCAGATCTATAAAGTCAAGCCCGTATGCGAGTCTTTTGGAATTGGTGCTTACACACCTACATAACTTATCTAGAAGTCTAATCATCTTATCTATCAGTCCATTCATAATGACTGAGCAATTAACTCCACAGTCCTTGGCAAAGGATTCCACCGGCTGGCAAATGTTGAAAAACAGGGTGTCCTGGTGATTTTCAAACCTTGAAGTTAAAGCTTCTGAAGTTAAAGCTTGGTTTTGTAGCCTACAAAAATAATTATGGCAATATCTTCTAATACGAGCGATGGATGTAGTTGTAGTAGCGCTGAATAAGGTGCATCTACAAGTGTAGACAAAGAAACTCCAATACATTTCAGGAGATATTTTAGAAACCCAAACCTGCCTCTTGAAAAACTAAACAAGAAGAAAACTAATTCCGCTAATTTTTGCTCTCTGAACTGGGTGGGCAGGGAAAGGCAATAAATCATTAAAGAGCGGAAATAATTACAGATTTGTTTCCAACTAAAATTCTTTTCACTTTTGCACCCTGTAGTGGTCTTAGCCACGTGGGTAAGGAAATATATTCATTTCCAACACGTTCAAGTTGCTGCCATCTTCCTGTTCTGATTCTTTTCTAATATTTTCATGTCATCTTTCAGGTGTGTTTGTAGTAGAAATGCGTTTTGTGCCATTTTAAGCTACTTGAAAAACTAATGAGGGTGGGTATATGACTTTTAAGCTACTTGAAAAGCTAATGAGGGTGGGCAAGCTCTTATCGCCTGTTTGGCTCCGTTCTGCCAATTCAACATGACTGTTGTTTTCATAGTGTTTCTACACTCCTGTACAAGATAATTACCTTGTAAGCCTAGTTTTTCTGGCTAGTTGAGCCTCCGGCAGTCCATCTCAATTTTCCATTCAGGAATATTTCCCCCCAAGCTGGCATGTGTAATTTTCAAGATGAAAGCTCCTTGGGACAGTGATTATCCCACTCTAGAAGTGTTGTTATGGCATGAGACATGATGAGGCATAGATCCTGACTGGAGCTTCTGTGAACTATTTATTTATTTAATATGCTGTTCATTAAAAATACATCTCCATGGTCTTTTTTCCTTTGATCCTTCAGTAACTTCTGTGACTCTGTCACTGTGTGTGAATTAGAGCAACATGATGTTCTTTTTTTCTTTCTTCCTTGATGATAAAGATAGTGAAGAATCAAGAACTCGCAGGTGATCCTGTTGAATCCATTTTAATTCCACATCCTAGTGCTAGGTGGTACCGTTTAATTTTTCCTTGCTCAAACCTCAACAGCCGGCTCTGCAGCTCTCCAACAATTTTCTTTTCCAAACTGCACCACTGCAGTGTAAATGTTAGACTCTCAAATGGGACCAGACAGATGGTTTTCTAAAGATCTCGATACATTACGCCCTCCGTATCAGTTGCTCACCTGATACGCATCTGTATTAAAGAAAGCTGTTGCCGTTTTTAAAGCATAATATAATCTCCAACAACCGTGGTGCCTAATTGCTCATTAAATTGTTCCCTTCTAGAACCTTCGGGTTTAAGTCACTTTTATTTGTATTCTTACCAGTAATAGTTTTCAGCAATGAATGTAGACAATGTGATGGTAATTTTACGGTTCTCCTGGCGTGTGACCTCTCTGAATTAGGAGGAAGACACAGGGTGAAACCACTGTCTTGCAAATAAGCAGACTGACATATGACGCCTCTGGCAGGTTTCTCTCCAGAGCTTGCTTTTAAAATAAACACTTTCTCTCTTTTCCTGCAGCATTGCTTTTGAGTTTAGACCTTTTCCTTGCATTTCTGGTTAGGTATACACAGATGGATAGATAGATAGATAGATGCAGCTGGCTGAGATGGAGTCCTGGGGTCAATGGTCCAACACAAAGACACGTAGCCAGGGACTGAAGGGTCAGACTTTGCAGCTGTACAACACTGAGCATTTCATGTGTAACTTCCTTTTCCTCCCTGCTATGTGTGCGCTTGCCAGTCTTCAGGCACTTGAGTAGGAGCGAAGGCATTAGGGTTCTCACCCAGTTCTGCTACAAGTGTTTTAATGCCTGTTAGCATGTCATTTAATCTCACGCGTGCCTCGGTTTCCCGCTTGCCGATGAAAACCGTAATAGTTCCCTGCTTCACAGGGTTGGGGAAGATCATTTTATCATGTTTGTGAAGTACTCCCTAAATAAGGAGATGAGCACTGTAAAGATTTAGAAATGAAGGGATACAATAAAAGTGTTACATGGGCCCAGAAGCATTGTCGTTGTGGGAGAGTAAAAGTACTTTTACATCATTTGGTGTGTTCTTTTTACAGATGGGTTGGGGTGATTTGGGAGCTTTTGGAGAGCCTTCTAAGGAAACTCCTAACTTAGACCAGATGGCTTCAGAAGGGATGCTTTTCCTGGATTTTTATACTGCCAACCCCCTCTGTTCTCCATGTAAGTAAATTTGAGTTTTAAACTAGCATATAAGCATGCCACCTTCTGAGAAGATTGGGATGTTTGCCAGCATCTGACATGAACTAGCAAACCAAACTAGTGATTACCCTCAGGGCAGAATTTGGATTTGGAGCTTTGATCTTGCATTTTGCTCCCTTTTTATTTACGTTTTGATTGGAAAACCTACAATCTTCGGTTCATACAAAGCAGTGTTTTAGTGATCAAATCAGTCCAGCTAAAGGATTTTTTTAAACATTCTGGTTTAGTATTCTACCCTCAGTCATTGCATTTTTTTCATCTTTCTTATTTTGGGATAAACAGACAAAGTGGTATCTAATTGTTGCTGAACATAGTTTGTACATAGTTTGTCTGATTCCATTGGCTTTGGTGAGACTTTCATGCAAGGAATGGCAGCAGGTTGTGTTCTGCTTTTGACCCTGGTGGCTTGCAAGATTCTTGGGGAAGGGACAAGAGATAAAAGAAACGTTTGGGTCTGGGAGACGCAGATATTTTTATCGTTATTGGTTTTTCTGTGGGGTGGGGTTTTTTTCCTTTCTTTTTTCCTCCAACCTGATTGGCAGCCAAGAACTGAAACAAAAATGAGGAACAGGGGCTTTTTATTTGGGCTTTCATTTCAGATATAATTTGTCAGTGTGCTGATGACGTCCTTGCTCAGAAAAGGCATTTAAAATATGCTGAAGTCCTGCTAAGTCCAATGGTGGTACTGAATATGCATAAAGTTAAACATCTGTTTAAATGTTTCCTGCAGTCAGGACCTGACTTTTATTGTCAAAGCTGGACAGCTCTTTCTTCACTATTACGTGACTTTTGTTCAGGCAAGCTTGAAAACTTAGCCGTAAGCATGTAATCGGTTTTTGTTATGATTTCCTCTTACATATATACGTCAGGTATTCCTTTTAGAATTACTGAGATAGGAGGGCTGCTACATTGACTATTGAAAGTAATTACTCTTCAGCAGTGGGTAATTTAATAGAGGGGCCAAATTTCAGTCGGGTTTGTCCTGGAATAACTCAAATGGTGTCGTGTCAGAGCCTGGATATCTCCACGGCTCACTGGAGAGGGGAGTTGCTGCTTGTTCTAATGTGAGTGATCTTAGTAGCTGGCTGTGGCAAAAGGACACTGGCATGCTTCAGTCAGTGCACTGTCCTCAGCCTTAATATGTTAACATCAATATTAAGCAGAGAATGCATGTAAAATAAAATGGTTTTTGTTGTTATTTGCAGCAAGGGCAGCACTGTTGACGGGCCGTCTCCCAGTGAGGAATGGTTTTTACACCACGAATGCACATGCCAGAAACGGTATGGGCTTCATTCCTGATTTGCCTTCCTCTCTTGATTTTCCTCTGTGCTTTGTAGGAAGTTTTGCTTTGAACAAAGGCTTGGCTCAGTGATCTTCCCCTATGGATCTTCCAGAGTGGCACAAAAAGATTGCCATGTTAACTGCTGGTAATAAGCATGAAATTTATTGCTTCCTCCTCATCAAGCAGAAAACCTCCTCAAATTAAGAGACGTAAACAAGGCTGGTTGATCCATTTGCTTCTGCTGGCTGAGAAGTGTTTCCTCTGGACAGCCTAATTGGTGTCTGGTGAAAGAAAGTCAGGTGGGGTGTATGTTAACACCCAGGGTAAAGAACAAGCTGCTTACCGTTTTATTCAGCAGCCGGTTTTCTAACCATTTCAGCCTTGGCAGTTTTATAGCACTGTCGTGCCCATGGTGCTTCCAGGGAAGATTACCAGTTCATAACATTTCTGGGTTGATTTTGGTTCCAGCGTGACAGACGCCACGTAAGACCATGCATGCTTGGGCAAGAATCAGCAGCTACGTACTGATTCACACTGTGTATCAGCAAGCATGCTTGGCTATCTCTGTCCTAACCAAAGTCACACCTTAGATTCTCAAGGGCCAGACAGCCGTGGACTGTGAGAGACATATAATTTCTTTCAGCTCTTGCAGTCTGAGCAAGTTTATCAATTATTTGATTTAGGAAAAAAATGCCTTCATTTTAGAAAATATAAAGCAAATTTACAGGAGTAAAGGCAACTCCAGTGCACACCTAAAGCACTTGCTTTCTTTATGACTCCCCCTTTCAAGGGTCTCACCTTCATTCTGTGATGGCAGCCCCCTTTATTATTGGCCATGGTGTGCGAGTGGGTGGAGATCTCCCTTTGATCTCTCTGAATCAATTTCTTCTCTTCATCTCATGGCCTGGGAGGACTTCCAAGGTGTGATATTGCTGGGATTTCAAACGAATTGCTATTTCTGACCCAGTAATAGTGCTTCTAATGATGGGTAACCATGAGCTGTTTACTCTAATATCTGTAAGAGTCGGAAAGATTTTTCTGTTTGTTTTACGCAGCATACACACCACAGGATATAGTAGGAGGAATCCCAGATTCTGAATTACTGCTTCCAGAGTTGCTGAAGAAAGCTGGCTACATCAATAAGATCATTGGCAAATGGTAAACTTATTTTAAGATCTCTTGCTGTGAGATTTCAGTATGTGTGTGTATGTATTGTGAAGGAGCAGCAGAACAACCAGAACTCAGGAAAAAAACTGTTCTGAAGCTCAGATGTCCAGCTTTTGAAATCTGTGGTGGATCTTACCCCCTGCTGTGATCAATTTCTGAACTGAGTGTTACCATTACAAGTACATACATGCATCTTCATACAAAGAGTTGCAGGGGTTTTTATGTATATATATATTTATAAACCCTTCAACTCTTTGTGCTTTCATCCATGTATTGCACTACTTAATTTAATCAAAAAACACCAAGATGTTCTGTTGGAACTTGCCTTGAGCACCTACGTGCTTTTTATCTTTGGCCGCTGCTATATGTTGGTTTTTTTGTTAATAGAGCAGACTAAATTGTGCAAGCTTCTTTTTGGGGGGGTAGAAGTGTGTGGTATAGAAATAGAGATGCAGACATCTCCAGGGCTACATTGAAGATTGTTCATCAAGTGTAGAAGGTCAGGGTTGATAGGAATAGGCTTGATAGGGATAGTTGATACCAAGTGTTTTAAAAGACCCAGAGGGCTGATCCAATGCTCTGTGAATATTGTCCTTTGACTTTATGGACTTTCATGGAAGTACAGTATAATCTTTGTAGGGGATACAGAAGAACTTCTAAAAACCAATGTTTTGTGATGTCTGCGAAGAATTGGAAGGGAAAAGCCTCAAAGATATTCAGATCAAACAAGCACAGTGGAATTAACTGTGTAATAGTTGAAACTGGTGCATTTGTAACATTCGAATTTCAAATGCACTTGTGGGCTGTAATGGAATCCCATGGAGTCTGGGGATCTCTGAACAGTTGATTCACAGTTTGGAACAGTGCTGTAATAAATAAATGCATAAATAGCAACTTCGAAACTACATAGACACCAGAGAAGTACTGCTTGGTTAACAGAGTAATTGTTAATGAAGAGACTTCGGACAGGAGTAGTATCAGGGGGATACTGCTTAGGAAAGTAATGGGATACAATTTATTTAACAGTTTCGTTAACAAGTTAGAGAAGAGTGAGTTTGAATTGTGGTCAGATTCACTGGTGCTGCTGAAATTGGAGAGAAAGCAAACTAACCTAAGACAGTGAATTATTTATTACCACAAATCCAAACTGCAGAGTGGCCGTGAAGAATCGGATCAGTGGGCTGAATGCAATAAGATGCAGTTCAGTGCTAATAAATGTAAATTCATACACCCAGGGAAAAGAAATAAACAACGCAAATACAGATTGGTTCCAGGCAGTTATTTGGAAAACAGCAGATCTGGAAGGACCTGCAGCTGTTAGCAAGAAGCAGACTAAATATGAATGTGCAGTGCACTATTGTTGTGCACCCAAGAACTGTAATCCTGGACCACACTAGGGAGTGATACTGTACAGCAGCAGTCTCCATCATTTGTGCACACCACCTGCTTCCTAGAAAAGTGTAAAGAAATGCAAAGTACAGTAGTTAAATTGGAGTCTCATCCTAGCCACACATAGAATTTTAGGGCTTTTAAAGATTTTTAAGTTTTCCAGTAGAAGATTTTTATATCCTTTCAACATCCCTTCTAAAAACTTTTCAGGGTGTCTTGTGACAGTAAGTTCCACAGTTTAATTATATGTTTGCAAGTCAAGTGTTTTCCATGACCGGTTTAGAATTTGTTGCATTTCATTAAACATCTCTCTATTTTTTGTATTGCAAAAGGGAGAGAATAATCAGCATCTCAGTAATCATTTGATACCTTTTTCAAGTCTCTTCCTCTGTAAGTTCTCTTAGGGCTTTCTTAGAATAAAATACTTTTTCATGTCCCCTGTGGTAGAAACAGCCAGGAATAGCTTTGTGTTATCATGTATATAAATGAGGAAGGGATAGAATCCTGCAGGTCAAACTTACAGTTTTAGTTACATCATCAAGATATGATCATAGCTGGAATGATCATTATTTTCTGTTATAACTCATTTTGGAATAGCTCAGAATAACACCATGGATCATTTTACTTCAGGCATTTTATGCCCCTTATGTTCAGAAAGTGTGCAGAGGGTGATGGCACAAAATGGGCAGGTTGCAGATGCAGGCTTGTGAGTGGAAGCTGGAATGATTAAATAAACATTAAGCTACGAAGATCTTTAGAGACTGGGAGAGGATGGGCATTCTGTATATTCAACATAGTATAAATGAAGGAAATGGAGAATTTGCAGTATAGAAGTTGGAGATTAGAGAGGAGCTTCATCCTGAAGTTAAGGATGGAGAATTTTCAAACTGCATAGTAGAATGGAGCTGTCATCAGGAGTAGCTAAACGTGTTTTCTGTTCACATGTGAACATAAAGAACTCATTTACATTCAGGTCTCTCTGTACCATTTTGGCAGCATGAATACTCCATAAAGGGAATGCAGATATAATGGTACGTTTCATGAGCTTTACCTTGTGTTTTTACAGCTTAGTGGTATAAAAGTGACTTGTCATAGATTGGAATCCTTAAGTAAGACATTATGTGCGTCTTTGCAATGGCAGTGTAGTCCAGCAGTACAGATCATCAAGACAGTGTGAGAGAAGGCACCAATAGAAGGAAATAATGGAAAACAAAGATTGGACAGTAGACTAATACTCACTGGAGTGAGTCTGCATGGATTCGCTTGCAACAAGTATGAAAAAGATCAAGACAATGCTCTGCAGTCATTTATTTGATTAAAATGCTTGAAGTGTTTCTTCTTAGGCAAAGATTGTTTTCTTGCATGCCATTCTGATGAGATTATTATTTGCTGCTTTGCAGTAGAATTTTAACTCATCTGTTTCTTTTGTTCCTAGGCATCTGGGTCACAGGCCCCAGTTCCACCCCCTGAAGCATGGGTTTGATGAATGGTTTGGATCCCCGAACTGCCATTTTGGACCTTTTGATAACAGAGCGCTCCCCAACATCCCTGTGTATAGAGACTGGGAAATGATTGGCAGGTAATTCAGCTATTTGCCTGGTAATGTTATTTTCTTTGCTTTCCCTGCTGATACTACAGTGCTGCAAGATAAGTGCTAGCGTAGCAAACCCATTTCAGTGAAAAGGGGTTGGCAAAGACAGCAGCTGCTTCAGAATCGGATTTACAGGCTCAGCTGGATGGGCAGTGATCTACAGGTACTTCACCCTGTGCAGAGGACTTTTATAGCGTGTCAAGCACTGGGAATATCCTGCCTCATATACGATCTGAGATGCTTACTACGGATTGCCCTGTCTGTCCTGCCGTTCAGCAGCAAGGCAGTACAGGAAAGATGCTTGTAAAAGTTAATGAAACACATGAACAGCCCTTCTGGGTCAGGCCCAAGGCCCATTGAATCCGTTATACTCTGCAATGACCACTGGTAGTGAATGCTTATAGAAAGGATATAAGAAAACAGATATGTGGAATGGTCATTCTCTTGTATGGTTGTCCACCTTCCTAAACTGAAGGTTGTGTCCAGATCTTTAATAGCCACTGACTTAACTTCCATAAACTAGTCTTGTCTCTTTTCTAAACTTATTTGTATTTCTGAACTCTACAACATCCTGTGCCAGGATCTCATCTCTTGCTTTGCCCTCACGCTTTTGACCAGGACTTCTCCTCTAGTCTGTGGATGGCCAATATCCAGCCTTACAAGGCCTGGTGGTGGTTTGCATTGGAGCAAAGACAGATTTAAAGGAAAGCCTTGTGGGAAAATGCATAAGGCAGAGAGAAACAGGAAGGTATAGATTAACCATCAAGAGGTATGTGAATTTCACGTCTAGGGGAGGAAGCGAGGATAGTCCTTAGTGTGGGAAGAAGAGGTTTTGAAGGCAAATCTGGCAGCAAAGGGTACTCAAGCACTGTTGCTTGGGCAGTGCCTGCTGCTTCTTAGTTGTGATTGTGGCACTCTGACTTTTCCAGCTGAAGCTGAGACAATACAGACCTATTTCTATGGTATTGGTGCCCCTGAGGGACTCGGCATGGTAGTTGACTACTAAATTTTATTCTAAACTCCTAAACCACTTTTTGTAGGAATCCTGTCTTCCTCATCTCTACCTTACCATCTAAATTTAAAGTTGAAGCTTGTTAAATATGAAGCTAGATGTTTGATTCTGAGGATTAATAAAGGTTTGAGTACCAAGGCCAACCTGCAAGTTGCGTGTCGACCATCTAGGGACATGCCTGCTCTACAGTGCCTCCCTCCCAGAGATGTTTGCTTATCCTGTTGCGCCCTAAAGGCTTCCTGTGATGATTTCACTCCACTACTTCTCTTGGAAGCTGGTTCCATTCTGTACTGAAAGAGCTCTTTATTCCTTCTCTTCCTGTTTGTAATAATCTTTTGTCTGTTTGCGTAACACCGTTCTATGCTCCAAGTCTGCAGTCTGTGCCATTCTTGTCCATCCACTTTTGAGTCTGGTAGCATCTTATTTCACTTGCTGTTATTCTCCTGAGGACTGCCCCCCACCCTTCTTTTCTTAATTGGTGTCTAAATCTACTTCAGATATAACGTTTTCAAAGCAGCCCACGTTCTGATTCCAGGATTGCTCTATCTCACTGAAAGTTGTTGTGTACTTCTGAAAATTTTACTCACATATCAAACAGCTCTCTGTTGAAGGAGTAGCAGTATGAGATCTTTAAGCATACTACCCCTATTCTAATAGCTTAACAGTGAAAGGTCAGTGGCTCAGGTTTGTCCAAAATTTGCAGTGGTCATTAATTTGGATCTAGCTATTTCACTGCTTTCTCCCATGAGAAAAAATATGGTGACATTCTTTTTAATATCTGAAGAGAGTTTGCTGAGTAACAACTGTGACCTGTTTGTCACCTAGTTACGCAGTAAGTAAAGGGGGGGGAAAAAAGCCTTTTTATGTTGCATATTCCTTAGGATTGATTTTTTTTCTCTCCGATTCATTTTATCTTAAGATATTATGAAGATTTCAAAATTGATCTGAAGACAGGTGAAGCCAACTTGACTCAGATCTACCTGCAGGTACTGTCTATTTTAATACTGCTTTCTAAGCTGCAATGACTTTATGCTTCTTTTTTTGGAGAGATTTAGATGGCAGAGGATGATTCCGTTAAATTCATTTTTATTGTTGTTTACAGGAAGCTCTCGATTTTATTAGCAAGCAGCAGACCAGCCAGCAGCCATTCTTTTTATACTGGGCAATTGATGCTACCCACGCTCCTGTTTATGCCTCCAAACATTTCCTGGGCACTAGTCAGAGAGGACTGTAAGTCTTGGTTTTGTGGGTGTTGGTTTTGTTGGGCATTTTTTAATTAAGACCTCACGCTGCAGAAACAGAAAACCAAAGCAATGTTTATTAGACCCAAGTATATAGATCATTTGTCGACAGTGTATGTATATGCTGAAATAAGTTAGTTAGTGAGGATTTTGCTTGGATTGTTCTTTAATAATTTTGCTATAATCTGAAATGAAGATCATGTGACTAAAATGGAGGAGAAGGGGGAGCCTAAGCTCCTTTGCCAGTTGTGTGAGTAATGAAGTGCTGTATGTGGCACAGATGATTTTTTGGAAGGTTTTTGTATGATTAGTGCCTGTTTTAAAAGCCTGTAAATCAGACCAGCAAGTAGAAAAACATGCATGAAAAACGCAATTTACAGGAGGCAAAAAGCTCTGTAGATATTGTGAGCCTTGCTTCTGAGAGTGCAGTTTCAAACCAGCATCCATAAGCAAAACTATGTTATTAGCTTCAAGTCTATGGCAAAGTGGCTTTGCCTATATTTGGGAACTTTATAGCTAAATTTATATCAGTTGCTGGTCTCTGTCCAAGAGTGGCTCACATCTGAACAAATTCTGACTCTTAATACCCAAGAGAGGTTGCTCTCTGCAGGTAGGAGACACAGGTTTTGCAGTGACAATGGAAAACTTTATTACAGTACCTGATGCACAGAAGTATTTCTCTCTGCAGCACAGGTATAAATTACGTCCACTAAAAGCATTGTGGCTGATTGCGATGCGTTATGCTGTGTGACGCTTTTCCTCCTTTGCTGCCTTTAATGTTTTGCATTACTTTTGCCTCAGATACGGGGATGCTGTGCGAGAAATTGATGATAGCATTGGAAAAATCCTACAACATCTTCAGAAACTGGGTATCAGTGAGAATACTTTTGTGTTTTTCACCTCTGATAATGGGGCCGCTCTCATTTCAGCTCCTAAACAAGGTTAGTCTCAGATGAATGAACTGGGCTGGGGTTGTGAAATCAAAGCCTAAATCTCCATGTCTGGCGGGGTGAGAGACCTATACGTGGGGTTTTCCTTTATGCAGTTAGGAGAAGCCTCAAAATGTGGAGCACTTACGTTTAGAGTTAGCTTACGTTCATTACTTCTGGTCCCTGTTGGAGGAGGTATCCTTGGCTAAACGGACTTTTGGTCTAACCCAGTGTGGTGGTTCACCTGTGTGCATTTCCACTTTGTACTCCGCTGTCAGGGGGTGAATATTTTTTCATTTATTTAGGACCAGGCACAATAACTTAGCAGGGTGTTTACTCTCCATCTGCCAAATGCATATTTGAGCTTTCTGAGTAATTACAGACAGTTCAAGAGTCCCTCTTTCTTTAGCTCTCATAAAAAATACCAACAAGAAAAAGTACTTTTGTTACTTCACAAGTTTTCTTTTGTTCAAATGCTTGTTTCTCTCAGAGTCGTTGCAAATTGATTTTATAACCCACTCTCTTCTATTTGGAGGCAGGCTGTCTTGTGGTTATTGGACCATAGAGCAGGGAGTATCCTGAGTTCTGATTTCAGCTGAACCACTGTGTTTGACTTTGTGTGACCTGGAATCAGTTGCGAGACCTCCCTGTGTGTTCCTCAGCAAGCTTAGCTACAAGACTGGGTTAAAAACCCAGACATTCCTGCAGAGCGCTTGCTATCTCTAAGAGTGAACATTCAGGGAATGCATGATTATTTTTCTCATTCTCATATGTGCATCTAATACTGCTCTGCTACTTTAAAATAAGTATGAAAAAAAATACTATTTCTGCCTGAAAATGTCACATTTCCTTTATTTACAAGCAGCAGTTAACATCCTTAAAGGGAAGGAAAATGCTAGCAAAGTATTTTCTGCTTGTTTGGGTTTTTTTCTTTGGTTGGTTGATAGCAAGTTGTGTTTAACTGTCACTTTCTCCCTGACCTGAAAAGACACTCCTAAAATTTCATCATAAAGGGATATTTTAAAAAAACCCAACACAACAAACAAAACAACAACAAAAAAACCCAAAACAACTCTGGACATGTTATTTGAAGAAGCATTAATGCAGAAATGAAAATTTATTTAAAACTAGCCTAAAGATTTCCTAGTTGACAGTGTCCCTTTGAAATATGATATTGGTATTTCGTGTTTTTTATGGCTTGTTTTCTCTCTCTAGGAGGAAGCAATGGTCGTTTTCTTTGTGGTAAACAAACCACCTTTGAAGGTGGCATGAGAGAACCAGCTATTGCTTGGTGGCCTGGACATATACCTGCAGGAGGGGTGAGTATCTGCTTTTAACAATTCTGATTGGTCTTAAGTGGACTGAAGTGAATGGGGTGGTTCTTGCTGTGTTCAGTGGGCTTTGGTTGAGACTTTCAACATGCCCAATGTGTCAGTCCAGACGCTTGTCTAAATAAGGAGCTGAATGCTGCCCCTAGAGAACGATGCCATTCCTGTTCATTATTGCAAATTTGCGTCTAGAGTGTCCATGATTAACACTTCTGTGAGCACCAAGCAGTCTGGTCTTTTTGTCTTCCTGCTCTGTTTAATCCCTTTAGTCTTTTGGACCACAGTATTTTTAGTGGGTTACATGTTTGAACAAATTGGAGTATAAAGACACGTTGCTAATGTGTGTCCCAGTCTAGGGCAGGAGTGTGTTGCCCACACGCACTCTCTGTGCCCTGAAGTATCAAGTGATTTGACCCTCACGGCTCTCACTTTGGTATTTGATAAAAGTTCCCCTCGGGGAGGTCTAGATACCAAACTATTGCTCTTTCCTGCCTGTACACAAATTCAGATATGATCACTTCAAAATAATCCTCCAGTGGCACTACCAGCCTCTCTTGTCCCAGTTCTCATTAAAGAAAGATGCAATCAATTCTTCTGCAGGCAGGGTTCACAGTAAATAATACAGATTCCCTCCACTTTGTGAGCATCTCTCATCCCTGAAGAAAGTGATACTTCATTAACCGGGTGCTGCGCTTAAGACTGCAAACTATTCATAAATAAAACATTTTTCTAAGTTGCATTCCTTTTCGGTGGTTTAATTGCATCAGGATAATGATAATTTATCGTTTATGTTTAGGAGGAAGCCAGCAGATAGCTTAGATCTGCAGCTGAGGGCAGAAGTGTAGTTGGTTTCATCATTTTTAAAGAGTTCACAAAACCTAGTAGGGATGTTTTATTATTTTTTTAATTTGAAATGAAAACAGTCTTTTTGTTTAAATTTAAACATTTCTGTAAAGCCTTTAGAAGCCAAGTACAACAGCCTTGGGCTAGCATATGAGAACATGAAACTGAAGCTGACTGTTTTGTTTTCCATGTCCAAACTGAATAATGTGCTAAAAGTAAACATGCATTATAAATGGGGACAAGTAAATACAAGATGTAAAAATTCTTTCCATTGTAGTAACTCTGAGGATAATTAAGAACATGAGTAGAGAAATCACTGTGCCTGCTTATTTTCTAACTGTAACTGGCTGGTACCCCTCTCACAGGTAGTCTTTTGCACGTAGTGCAGCAGTGAAGCTTTATGTGGTGCAAAATGTTCTCAGCAGCCTGGTGTGATGCATGGCTTCCTGCTTGAGGCCACAGTTGAAGCTTGTGTTTGAATTCCTATGAACAGTCATTTCTGTGCAGAGTCAACGTGTTTGCATAGGTGGGTGGACTGACCGACGCTGTGCTATCATGAGCCCATGCATGCTCAGCGAGCTGGAGAGTGTGCTTAAGGCTTATTGGGCAGGTGAGCGCCCAAAAATCCCCTCCTCCACCACTGCTGATATCATCCTTGGCACTTAAGCACATGCTTCACTTTAAATCCTCCCTATTCTGGGTTCCAATTCACGATGCTGCCTGCCGAATGTCTGCACGTGCAGGTGTCGCGCTCCCAGATGTCCTCTTGGACTCCACTCGGGTACCTTGAGAAGCCTGTTCTGAACTCTGTCCCCAGGATGTGCTGCTTTGCTCTGAGTTAGACCCCCATATGATGCTACTGATAAGTAAATATGTGATAGCTACTTATATGTCTTTTCTGCTTGTATTCTTGCCATCAAGGCTCCAGCACTGGTACCCCCAGCAGCACTGACCGCAGGTGAGAAGTTTGGCATTGCTTCTGTGTAATACAGCTCACGCTACGTTGGCCTGTAGGGCACCTGTAGCTACTGCTTTGTAATTGCCTCTTTCACTGACATAGTAAGTGAAGAGACACGTGTTTGCTAGTACATTTTTGGCTTCTTTTCTGTATCTTACCGAGTCTTCAGCTCCAATATCTTCTTGACTGTGATTTTAAACTAGTCAGCCTAAGTCCTATGTAGTCCAAGTAGCTGTAAAATATGGGAAGACTGCTTCAAAGTCTCTCATTGCTCTTTTTTTTCAAAAGATCTGAAGGAAACAAAGGCTTGGGAGCCCTGAACCAGGGTGGAAGCAAAGAGCCTCTCAGCCAAGCACAAAGCTGAAGGGTCAACTCCTCCTTCCTGCAACTGGTGCTGCTCCCAGTGCAATGGTTGTTCCTTTCCAGCCGTGGATGTTTTGAGGAGCAGGCGGAGGGCCAGCGACCATTTCAGCTGGCACAACTTCAGCCGGAAAAAGAGGGCTTGTGTCTTTGGCCAGTGAAATCCAGTTGTTGGGTGGAAGGCTCATCCCGCTGATGGGATCTGGCAGTTTATTAATATCTTATTGATATATAGGATTGGGGGCTTTTGTTTCTATTAAAGGGTATATTTGTTTGCTTAAATAAAGGAGTACCTTTTTATTTAAACAAAAGAAGTTAGGTGACAGGATTGTGAACACTTGACAGAACATGGATAGAAGTTAGGATAATTGGTGCAGTTGGCTGATTTGCAGTTTTTTGGGATACCTCGGGAGTGCGTGTTACTTTTGGCATCAACATTTAGTTAATTCTGGTCCCCCATCAGGAATATTTATTCACGCACAGCCTTTCTGCAGTTTCCTTCTCAGCTACATTTTCCAGGTGAATTCACAACAAATCAGCATTTCAACATTCCCCACATCACATCTGCCTTCTGGAAGGATCCAGCTGGAAAAAAAAAAAAAAGAATCATATTCTGTTGGTATTTGAATCCTCCTTCTCTCTTCCCTCACCCTCCTCCCTTTCCTCTCTCGTGCCTGCTTCCTGAAGGAGAAAAGAACATATCAACCCAAAGACAGCGTTGCAACCTTTTCTTCACTATCTCCCATGGGGCGCAAATTGAAATTGAATTAGACAGGGATATCAGGTCTGCTCGCTGTGATAACTGTAAAAGGATTTTATTTAAAAACACCCTGACATTTGTTCACCCAGTTTCAAATATTTAGCTTTCCTCCTTTCCATTCCTGGCGGGGGCGACTTTATTAATTGTCGCCTTTGATTCAGAGTTAAAGCTTGAAAGCACTGATAACAGCAGTGGTGACTATTTCTTCTAGCGATGTGGCCCACAGCAAAAGGATTTCATTTTCTTAAAGACGTTATGTGTATACTGAGAGTTTATTAAAAAGAAGGGGGGGAAGGAGGGGGGAAAAATCCGTTCTTACGTGCGTAATACCGGCTGTTTCTCACTGATACGAGCAATATCTGATCTCACTCTTTTTTTATATATTATTTATTTTCTCTGGGCTGTTGCCCTCTCTGGATTTTTCTTTTTCTTTTCATAAAAAAAAAAAAAAAGGGAAAGGCAACTAGAATGAAAGAGCACTGTTGACAGGAGAAAATGGTAATTTTTTTATTTTTCTCTGAAAATACTTCAAAGTTTTATATAAATATTAACCTTTTTTTTTCCCTCTTCTTCAATGTGGTGCTGCAGAGCACAGATAAATCCAAGTGGCTGTGGCATGGGCATTTAATTTCCTTAAGAAGTTTTCTCTGCTTCATGGAAATATGTTGTCTGAGACCAGAAGCGTAATTGGATGATTAAAGAGAGTCATCTACATCTGGTTATGGTTAATAAGGGCCAGTACAAGAAGACCATGGTGGCCCCACAGGATTGTCACAAGGCGATGTATAAATTAGGTGATACTAGAGGCACGAGTCTCAGGTCAGCAATTGCCTCTTGCTGCCTGTTATCAAAAGATTGAGGCGAGGGAATGGAGCGACAACAAGAAAAGTGACTTTTGGATTTGCCTTATAAATTGTGAGAGACCTAATTACAAAAAGTCTCAGACACCAATTTGCCCGCCTGCTCCTGACGTAGCAGTTGTCAGGGAGCAGGCGTGTGCCAGATCTCCTCTTTATTAGACTCCAAGCTCTGCATATGGTGTTCGGCTGACCCCGCAGCTCTCCGAAGACACGCTCGGGGTAAATTAGCTGGCAGATGAGCCTGCGAGGGACTGAGCATCTTTGTCGAGATGCTGAGCACTTGTAATCCCCTTTGACTTCAGAGGGAGTGCAGTGTTCCCAACACCAGTGGCTCGTGAGGCTGTCCAGCTCTCTAACGTGTGAGCTGATGGTTTGGTTTGGTTTTTTTTGAACGCGTGTGTACTGGTTTTTTTTAATATCCGTCCTTTTTGAGTGCACATCTGAGACCAGAGAAGAGCCTGTACAAGGGGATGGTCCAATAAGCACACAACACTGTCTGCCACAGTTAATCTTGTGGATGACACAGCCAGCTTTGGTTCTCCCCAGTGGTCCACGTTTGCCAAGTGGCCCTAGGGAGAGCAAGAAGCAGGGTTACCCCATCGGAGGGCTCAGTTCTGTTTCCTTCTCCACAGCTGTGTATCAGAAGATCCCCATCCTCTTCTCCATGCAGAAAGGCAACTTCATGTATACATCTGTTTTTTGTGAGGGATTTGTGGGCTCATCTCTATTTGTCATTGCCTACAAAGACAGGCTGAGGACCTCTTTCAGGCTGCCTGCTGCAGCAATGTCCATGAATAAGGCTTAACCTCCACTGCCTGAGACCTTCTGCAAGATCTGTTAATCTTGGTCAACTGATCTAACTGTTTTCCTGGGCAAGGGTTTCCATGGTCAGGCTTCCTCTTATGCTTAGAGCTTTGCACTTTGATTTCTTCTTAAGAGTTGTGGAAGTATTCTTGCATGCAGCTTTAATATTGTGTGTTCCTGCCAACACCTTTTGATGAATGAAAGCCATTAAAATTTGAAATTACTGTAATCAAGTAATGTGTTATTGTAATGTTAAACTTGTAATCAGTCCCCTGCATGTTGCTTTCTCCAGTTTCTTTTTTTTTTTTTAAACTTGTTAATTCTTCCTTTAACTTCACTTTTTTCAGCCCAGTCTCTTAATAAAAGGCTTAGTGTCCCAGCACAAATAGCGTTTTCCCTTCAGTTTTTTTTTTCTAGAGCCAGCATCTTGGAAAAATTCATTTATTATGTTATCATTTGTTGTTGTATTTAAATAATTAGTGTCAGCTTACAGGCTGGGGGTCTGTTTCTGCATAGAAAGAGGATTCAGAGATAAAAAGTCTTTGATAGTCCCAGCATCGTAATGTTCACACTGACATTTGCAAGGCTGCTGCTAGGGCTTGGATTTCAGTCAGAAAGTGCTTCTGTACTTACAGATGGCTTTTTGTCTCCAAACAAGTGGTACGGCTGAAAAGGCTCTTTTCGTGTCGCATCTTATGCTGGTACATCCTTGTGCAAAACAGTCTTGCTCTTGATTTGAATGTACCTGCTTCAATTTAGTGTGTCGCTGGCTAATCAAACATCCTACAGCAGATAACTGTAGCATACCACAAGGAGGATGGGAGCAAAGATTCAGAAAGAATCAGTCAGAACAGTCTTTTTAGATTTTTAAAATATAAATAATTAAGACCACAGAGATAAGTATGGCTTCCAATTAAGGAAGGAAAAAAAAAAGCAAGGGGGGGAGGGGGGGAAAGCTTGCACATCTCCATTGGAGCCAAAACCAGATGTTTTTCTCCCTTATTAAAATATATACTAAAAATACCACAACTTTACAGTTCTTGAATTGTTGGAAATGGTTTGCAGATGAAGTCATCGGGCTCTTTTTGTTATTATCCATCTATCCCTGTGCTTTCTGGGAACTCTCTCAGGGTATTCTGGACTCCAGAGATGACCTGGAGAGGGAACAAATCAAGGACTCCTTTTTTTTTTTTCTTGGTTTAAGTGCTGATTTTTCAATCCACAAATGACTTGGAATTTGCTAAATTAAGTTGAACTCTGCGAAAACATGCTCTTGTAAAGTAGATGCACAGAGAGAAGTGAGAAGAAAGAGAGGAAAATGAAAAAATGAACCAAAATGCAAAATCTCCCTGGAAATGGAAAATTATGGATCATGTCCTTTATTGTTTTAACAGGAGATTTACTCGTGACTGCAGCACCGTAAAGGGAGATATTCTCAAAAGATGCTTAGCAGAGAAGGAGATTCAGGAAGCAATACTTCTGCTTTGCTGGAAACCAGCCTGTTTTGTTTTCACTTTTACCGAAGGTCTTTTTGCAAATGCGTTTCTGTTGATTTTTCAGGTCAATCATCAGCTGGGCAACGTGATGGATCTCTTCACCACCAGCCTCTCCCTGGCGGGACTGCAGCCTCCCAGTGACAGACAGATTGACGGCATCGACCTTTTACCTGCCATCTTGCAGGGCAAGCTAATTGACAGGTTAGTTATGAGCCCAGAGCTCCGACCCTTGCTTCCAAACTGAAGTGATGCCAGATTTTGGTTTATTTTTTAAATCAAGTTTACAGAGATATTTTATAAACTGAATTGATGCATCTTTGCTCCTGCTCAGTGAAGTGGGGTAGCATCAGAGCTTTTTGCTATGTGCTAATTCTCTGGTGGTGCAAGCAGAGGTGGGATTTCCTGACATGTGGCATGTTGCCATACAGTGGAGTCTGGGGACAGATGAAAATGTCAGGGGGTTAGCAGGGATCCCTGGAACAACATATGGCAATAGGGGAGATAAAAGCCTGAGAACTGTAGCCTGGGTAGGGGAGAATACATTATTTATTACTGGAAAAACGTCCAAGAATATGCTGGGTCTTTATAGCCCCAGCTTGAGAGAGGTTGGAGGTAAAGGCTGGGCTGCTGCAGACGATCTGGAAGCCCGCCTCCTCCCAAGGTCCTGTTTCTGTGGATGCTTTTGCAAGAATAGATTTGGGTTAAAGACCTGGGATCTTTATGGGCATAGAGGAGTGCTGTCAGCTGTTGGGTACAGGCAGTAAGATCTGACAGCAAATATCCTTGGCGCTCTTACTGGAAGGATTGGAGGTCAAGAGAGGTCTTGTAGTTGTGATTTTGATGAGGAATTTGGCAGCCTGGGAAATCTGAATACAAGCATATTCTTCTTCTGTGAGACAGCGAGGAAACATACGCATGGAAAATATATTTGACTTCTTTTCTGTGTTGGACATAAGGCTTTGTTCCGTAAAAATGCTTTTGTGCCCATTAACACAAGAAGCATGCGTACAGTATTACCAAAGAGCTCAGCCAGTGGCTGACATGAGGCATTGCATATTCCTCAAACACAGCCTATCCCATCTTTACTTCTGAAAGTTTGTAAAGCTTCTTTGTTGTTTTAAAAGATAATTTCATTGCAGCCACCAACCCCTTGGAACTGGTGCTGTCTGTGTTACAATAGCAGTCACTCAATGTGCATCATGGCTTTTTTTCCTTCTTTTTATTTTCCCCTTCTTTTTTTTTTTCCCAGATCTGACCAGGTCACAGTTTCCACAGCCCCCAAAAACTTTCCAGGAGATGCAGTTGTTGTGTTCTTTCAAGCTTAAAAAGGAAAAAGTGAATGGGGAAAAAAGAAATTGGGAATAGCAGAATTTTCAGTACAAGCTGTAATCCTCTTTCAAAGATGGAAAATATTTTTTTTTTAAAAAGCAAAAACCTAACCACCACACCTTCAATCAAAGAGGCACAGAGTAGCTTGTCAAATAGTGAGTGTTTATGGCAAGGAAAAAGGAGACTGGTGTACTTTGTGGCATATTTGTTTGGGCTTTTGTTAATGGGACTGGTTTAGATCAAGTTCTGCACTTTGGCAGATCTCTCAAGCTGCCTTTATTTCACCAGCGTTGCAGGTGCATTAAGGATGCAGGAGTGGGCTCTGCTGGCAGCAGCATTTCCCCTTTGTTCACGAGCAGCTCCTGGTGACAAAGGAGAAAGGCTCATTGTTTGTGCAAGAAAACTGCAGGGGAGTCCACAATTTTAAAATAGAAGAGCTCTAAGGCCACTCCTGTCATTTGGACGTGGATATTTTAATCTTACCTTGCATTTAGGGACTGTTTTTTCAAGGTGGCATCACCGGAGTGAGTAGTTTTTGCCGAGTGGCATCTCTGAACAAAAGACAAAGATGTATGTACCCTACCGACAGTGATAAACAGCTTCATGATCTCGTCCTGTCAGCGGCCTGAAACAACTGGAGAGAAGAGCTGACTAAGTCTGATGTCCTTGTGTAATGAGCTGCACCAACAAATCAAACCTCTCTCCTGCAGATAGTCCATTTCAGTAAAATTTTGTACTGTTCCCTCAAAAAACAAGAGCGTGTTATTGGGGAAGCCGACAGGAACATTGCTGAGATGCCCAGGGAGAAGGTAGTGCATGTACACGGGTGCAGACCAAATGCTCCGAGTGAGGTGCGTTTCTCAAATCTATTTTTAATTAGGGAAAACCTCTGGGAAAAAATTGCAGTTTTCAGTGGTATGTTTAGATGATGCAAAGGGAGATTTTGGGAAAGAAAATGAACAGGAGTTAAAAATAAAGCATGTCTGGCTGCCAGGTTTTTCCATATGGAGTTTTTTTGAGATGTCATCCAGAACAGGCCAGCATCTGGTGTCCTCCCCGGCCACCCTGTCCATGTGACACTAATGGCACATAGCTTGGTGCTGCCATAAAGAGGAGGCTAAGCATCACATATTCTGTGAATCCCCGCGAATCCCCGTTTCTCTCTTGCACACACAGACACACATGCCACTTCTGAGACATTTGGTGTTTAAATCGGCACGCTCTATAGGAAATAACAGGGTCTGATAGTTCAAGGATTAACAATCACTGGCAGCCAAGCTGTATAATGTTTCATTCTTGCGCCCTGTGAGCTCTCAACTTGATGAACACTTTAAAAAATGTTAATTGAAAACGTTGCAGTGGAGACTATTAGGAGGCAGCCTGTTTCTGACTGATAGCCGAATCGGAAGTCAGACGCCATTAAAGTGTTTGTCTCCCTTATCAGCAAGGCTGCTGCGGTGGTGGCTGCCCGGGCCTGTCGCGTTGGTGTTTCTCATGCAGCTTTGCTCTCTTTCTCAGGCCCATATTCTATTATCGTGGTAACGAGATGATGGCAGTGAGAGTCGGGCTTTACAAGGCTCACTACTGGACCTGGAGCAATTCCTGGGAGGAGTACAGCAAGGTAACAGGACACTGACCTGCACTCTCATTCATTCTCCTGGGATGACAGAATTTTCCTGGGGGAAAATAATCCTTTAAAGCAGAGTTTTAAATTGGGGGATGTTGCTGTGCACTTGCAAGCCAGCCTTTTATTCGCAGCCTCTTAAGAGCTACCAGACCTGCTGCAAAATCTAAGGGGACTGGTGTCACAGCACTGCTCTGCTGAAGTTGAAGTTGGAGACAAGCAGAGGAAAATGAGCAAAGTCTGAGTTGTTCTGAGAAGTGCTCCCTTTAATCAGAACTTAATGCCCCTTAATATTAAGCTTCTTTCCCTGCTGAATTCTGAGCTTTCATGTGTACCCTTACAAAGTTTGAAGTCCGATGCTGAATTGATCATCTATCTCACAATTTCTAATACAAAAGACCTGCTGCCCTGAACTATTTAAATGGAACAGGGATGGGTTTGTTGGTTTGGTTTTTTTGGCTTTTTTTTTTTTTTTTTGAAAGGGAAAAGGAAAGCCATAGGAACTGCACCATGGAAAGAACAGCAGTTGTTTTAAACAGTAGAGTACATGTGTTTAATCTATTATCAGCACTTTTGCGAGCCCGTATCACACTATAAGATGTTTTACATTTTATTTGCCAAATAGGCACAGCTTTTGTAATTTCCTGGCTGATCTTCTCACAATTGGATGTTAAACACTATTATTTTTATTCTTCTGTATCTTTCCTGCCTCAGACTTGGGTACTAAACTCTGGGGCATTTCTTGAATGGCAGGTTCACACATGTGCCTTGCTGATTATACCTTTAGACATGAACTAAATGCATTATGGCACAGCTCTCAGCAATTTTAACAGCAGGCTGGTATTAGGGAGGGATTGTTTGTATGATTTTTTTTTTTATGTCTTTTTTTTTTTTTTTTTTAAACTTATGGTGGGTCCTCAAGGCATCACAGGTGCAGAAATAAGTGCTGATGACATTTGTGGATATAAAAGTGCATGGTTTCTTTCATTGGGATGTCCTGAGGGTAGAAAGAAACGTCAGCTCCAAGGGAGTCATTTACATTCAGGGCTCTAAATATGTGCGTTTGTCTTTTTAAGGCTGTAATGCTCCAACAGTCAAAGTTTCTGTTTTACACGGATTAAGAAGGAAAGGAAAGTTGGCTCCAGAAATGCACTGCACGCTCTGTCTCAAAGCTAATTCTACACAGCTAAAATGAGATAATGTATTTGTCTAGGTTAATATGCGAGTAAAACCCATATATCACATGTGGCACAGTATGAAGAATTTTCCCTGTGTGAGAGACACTGGGAGCTTGTATGTACGTGTGTGTGGGTATATGAATGGGCTTAGAGGCATGCTTTTCCCATGTGCATGGAAGATAATGTCACACGTGAGTAATTGCTCTCCATTGTAATATAAGCACATACACACACTCACATACCTAGCTGGGAAATAAACAAACATCTACGTTGATCTAAACTTATTTGTACATGTCTGAGTATGTGTGTAGCCATGATAATGGGGACCAGTTACTCATTTCAAAGGCTCTCCTACTGTGAGCAATGGCAGTTGTGCAATTAAGGAATATTTATTTCTTTCTGAGTCTTTGTTTAACTACTGTCTGATAGAAGTCAGCAATTATACTGTACATAAGAGAGATGATTAAAAATTCACTTGCTTTCCTGCAGCTTGTATCACATGTGGTTGATGTGGGTAAAATTGGAGCACATTAGTGGACAGACTAGCCATTAACAACATGCAGAGGAAGCTGAGGCTGAAATTTGTTCCAATTCTCCTCATGTCCTCAAGCCATTAATTACAAGCCCTGCAAGTTTAAAAATAGAAATAAATCAGAATGCTGATTCTGAGTCCTGTTTTAGGAGTTTTGTAATCTCACCTTACAATACAGTTGCCTCTTTTCCGTGACTAGTGTTCTCAGCTGTATTGATACTGGACTACAATTGTGCTGCCAGAATCAAAAAGACCAATTTGTTTGCTAATTTCATTTGAAAAACGTATTTAAATACAGACACACGTGTGGCATTAGAAATTCTGACTGCTGGCGGGTTTGCTGTTCAGTAAGTTTGATTTGCCATGCCAACTTCAGCTAATTGTAAATTAGCTTGTTAATTGTATGATCTTTAGCACGGGTCCTTGCCTTATTGTGAATCCACTGTGATGATTTGTTAAACTTTCAAATATGAAACTTTCTATGTCTGAAGGTCCAAACTCAGACCTGGAATAAACAAATGTATCTGGCTGGCACATCATCCATTTGAAAGAGATCTGAAGTTGGCCAGGTGTGTCAAAACAGCTGTCTGCAAATTTTTAAGAGGTTTGTTTTATGGGTAGTTGAGTATCTCGTTATTTTGACAGATACATGGCACGTTTTAGCCAAACCTCTTTTCACTTTCAAAATTCCTTTGTTAATTGACAGTGTGGGAAATCACTGATACAGAAAACTTGCACTGTTTTTAATCCACACCTTGTGCATTTTTGTTTGACTTTTAGATGAGATTATACCATTAAAGCAGCCAGAACCACATTTTCATGTTGATATTGGAAAATGTGAAATTGGTGCACGTCCTGGGTCTGTTTAGGACTACCATGCTTTTCAGGATTATCTAGAAAGAATGTGTGCAATTTTGGCCTCTAACCTGGAAAGCTACGTGTTTGAATGTGGTATAAGTTAGTTAAGTAATAAAGTATGTATATACAAATAAAAATGTACCAGAGAGAAGCAGCTTACAGAAAGCAAAGCCTAGGAAAGCATAACAGGGACATGAATGCTTCTCTCCATATGGCACTAGGAATATTTACACTGGAAAGATCCCATGCAAGCAATACACAGGTTTACAGTCATCTTAGACTCCCATGACATTAACATGCCCTTACTGGTCTGCATCCTCTGCCTTATGGCCTGGGATTAAAATTTGTCATCTTTCACAAAGATGAAGTGCACTGTTCTGTTCTTCCTATTTTTTGTTTGTTTATTTGTTTTTTAACCCCCAAGCAATATTCTTCTAGTCTGACGCCTCTCATAAACTCTTGTAGTCTTTCTCAGTGCTGGAGGATACCTTGATGCTGTCTTTTCTGCTGGCTTAACTTGATTACTTAGGTAACTTGCATTCTTGAATGGTTAGTCTCTTGAAAGCATAAAGGGAAGGCTCACTCAACAGAAGTAGGTGAGAGTAAGCACTGCGTGGGACATTTTTCCTGTAGGTTGCATAGGATGCTTATTTGGGTCCGTTTACCTGGCTTCCATCTCCTTTCATATAGGTGGCTCATGTTTAGATAGTTTGACATATCTGACATTCAAGAGGTGATAAATGGAACAGAGGTAGATGAAAGGAAACTTTACTTGAAAAATATGTTTATGTTTTTAAATAGTAAAGATTTTTAAATAGTTTGGCAGAGGGAGAGAAATCTTCACCCTGCACAAGACCTGAGTCCTTATTGCTCGAGGACTGGTGGATATCAGAGCATAAGCTCTTCCACCATCACTGACCACCTTTCTTCTTGTAGCGAAAATCAGCAGTGATGAAAAGCAGCCACATGTGTTGTGTGTTGGAGCAGAAGTAAGAACTAAGGATAAACCTGGGGAGCTCCCTCTCTTGTGTGGCTTAAGATACACAGGACTTTTACTGAAAGTCTCCTGTAAAATGCTGTTCTTGTTGCTCTCACCATCTATCCTTTTAGCCTGTAAGTCATGCTTGCTCATTACCAGATTTGAACTGGATTGCGAACTTGGCGTTTCTGTTTTATTGCTACTGGTGCCCACAGCCATGATGCTGGGTGCACAGCTTCCCATTCCTAAAATACGAACACTCAGAGTCTGCATTGTTGTGAGTTATTTTGTCCACTGGACTGAAGGGAGAGGTACATTTCATCTTCCTTGTTTGGAAGGAGAGGCCTGAAAGGGGAAAAAATGGGTATTCTCTATGGATCTATCTGAGTAGCCAGCAGGTCCTTCAGGAATTGCCTAATTTAATGCTATGTAGAGGAGGCAGGAGTATGAGCCTGCCACAGAGACTATCCAGCAGAGAATAGTTCTTGTGCCCTCCAAGAGCAGTGATGCAAGAAGGGGAAAAAATAATTAAGAAAAAATGTGGAAAACGCCTTTTGGTTCATTGGAGAGTGGCTGATAACATCAACCTTTCTGCTGTCAGCTTAGTATCTTGTTAGTAGTCTTCAGTGGTTTTTCATGAGAGCTCCTGTGTCTTTAAATGATTGGTGTAGGTGCCTCCAGAAGACCCTATTGTTTTAATGTAAAATGCCAAAGGGGTTATTCCTGCCGCAGTCTGTCTGATTGCCCTTCTCCTCAACGTGAAGGGATCGATAAAGCCTTTTCTGCAAGGGGGATGTGAAGTCAAGTAGAACCTCACAAATAATGACATTTGATTGTGGTCCTCTGAGCATATGAGCTAGCCATTGATCGCTTCTGCTTGAGAGCCGCTGGAGGCTTGCTGATCTGCCCATTTTCTGGGGTCTCTTCCAGACAGTTAACACATTAGAAGCAATTTTTGTTTGACAGGGTTGAAGCTTGGCAGCCACACTTTCAGGTGTCTGGTCATTCAGAGCTCCAGTTTGGGAGGCCTTTACTGGGAATTGCCAGGAGAGTGAGAATGGCCACTTATCCGAGCTGTGGCAAACAGCAAGAAACAACGTTCCTGGCTTTAATTAACTGCTGTTCTTTTCTCCTTCCAATATTAATACAGTTTTGCTGCTCTGGGTTTTGTGTGGCGGAATGAGGAGACATGACCAGGAGACAGACCCCAGATATGCTGCGCCACTATCAAAATCTGCAGCCGCTTGTCAAGTTGGAGGGATCTGGGATAGTGCCAGGATGACGAATTGCCAGAGGGCTTACGTTAACACAAGTGGTGATTCCATCACTTGGCAGAGAGCCCAAACTGGCAACCGGCTGTATTTGTCTCATGTCTATATTGACATAGCATCTGTGGTCCATTTGCTCTGGAAATTAAAGCATAAGCTGTGCAACCAATAGCCACTAGATCTTATGAACAGAAAAACAATCCAGGTTACACAATTGCTGGGGAGAAGGGCAAAAAGACATGCTCACCGAAAGGTTTACCTGATGTGCAGGAAATGTTTTTTTTAAAAAAAAAAAAAAGGATTGCTGGAATTTCTCCTACAGCAAACAGGTCTGCCGTTTGTTTGCAGTGGTGCAAAACACCGTGCCTGTGCATGAGACCGGGTGCAGGAGCTGAGCTATTTCTGGTTGCCATCTGATGCTCTTTTATGGGTTCCCTTAGAAGACACAGACGTGCTCTAGATAGGATCTTCTGGTTTGGCTTTCATGCTTTTATAATTGAGGAGAAAAGATCCAAGAATTTGCTTAAACACAGGGAGTGACCTTTCTACTTTGTTTGATCAGTATTACCTGTAAACATGCAAATCACCTTGGATAGTGTGCAGAGTAAAATATTAGTCCCGTGCTAGTCCCGTGCTTTAACTGGCTATTGATCCCCTGCATATTGTTATTAAATAAATACCTTAAAGGAAATAACAGCAGATGAAGTGGTAGTTGATTTGGGTTTTGTTATCCTGGTGGATAGGGCAGGCATAGCTACCTCTTTGCTCTTCTCCGACATAACATAGATTTATTTTTGGGTGAAGTTGCCATTCTCTTGGCAGTGCCAGAGAGCTGAAGCTGGTCCTTCGTCAGCATAAATGGGAAGAGCTCCTCTGCAGCCCTGGAATGATGTGGCTTTTGCTCCAGCTGAGAACCTGGCACATTTGCATTTATTGTTAAAGCCTGCAGTGTTCTTGGGGTCCGAGCGGCATGTTGTCAGCTCAGGCTTTTACAAGAAAGAAGAAGTCTTGTTTAATGAAGAGCAAGAAATGATCCAAAATGGTGACATGATTTAAAATTATCATCTAGAAGAGAGCCCCCTTCCTCTCCAGGGCTGTTGTCCTGCAGCCTGCTTGGGGTAGTGGAGCTGGAGAGCAGCTCCTTCTCTCCCACCAAAGACATACACAAGGAGTTTTGGGACTTTCCTCTGCCCCAGCTCCTGGCACCACACGTGACCAAATTTGCACGCTCTCCAAGCAACCAGAGGCATTGTCCAGATGCTCCAGAGCGTGAGCTGTCTCATCTTCAAATACTTCTCAAATCTCAAGCAGACTTAATTTATACTGGTTTTGCTCCAGAAAAGAAAAGCAATCCAGACTTGGGGATCCCAGAATTTCAGTTCACTGGTATAACTGATCTTTCTCTTTCCATCCTGACAATTGAAAATGCTTTGACTTACACAACTCTATGTAATTTTTTTTTTTTGTATGATAAGTTAAGGGACAGAAGACTAGGCTCTCTACCTATATCTGTAGTGTATTACTTACTGTGATGCTGGACAATGCCTTGATCAGGGGTGTGAGGATATAATTTTACCTCTTTTTTTTTTTTTGCTCATTTGTTGATGAGCAGGTAGAAAATATTTTAAACTCTTTCTGTAGGTTGAATATTGGCAGTCACACAGTACATAAAAATAATAATAGTCAATTTTATTTGTGGAGATAAAGTTGAAGGGACTTGGAAATTTAAAGGGTTATATGGTTTCAGCCATATTTTAAGAGAGTTACTTATCAATGTTGTAAAACGGTATGCTAGATCTTTTTTTTTTCTTCTTATTTTATTTTTTCCCCAATAGACTACTTTTGAAGAGGGCATTGAGTGCTTAGATTAGAAAGACAGATAGTTTTTGGCTAGTGGCATCAGGCAAGTTGTCACAGCACTTTCTTTCGTAGGAGTCTTTGGGATCTAGCCTGGGCTGTGTTCTGGAGTCTCAGCTACAAGGATTTTATAAGAAACAAAAGATAAAATGTAAACAGAGCAATGTATAAACAAATACCCAAGAGACTAAAATCTTCTTTCAAACTAAAGCATTTGCAGCCGAAGAGCGTTGTACCAATTAGCAGGCTCTTAATTAAATTGCTTGTTTGATTTGCATCCAAATTATAATTTGGATGTTATGTAGGCTTTGATACCTTTACATTAACTGTTCCTTTTGAGGGGGGGGCAAGGGGGGGAAAATCTATTTTTCACTGTGTGTTTCAGAGGCCTGTGGCGTCACAAGGTGGAAAGGTCAATCATTTTTGTATCCATTTAGAGTCCATTATTGGTAGGCCACTACAACCTATCAAGCAACTCTCTTATATTTTCCAGTCAGTGATTCAGGAATCTATAGCTCTGTGCAGATAAATGGGATTTCATGGGCTTCTAAACTTCTTGCTTTATTGAAAAGCAGAATATTAACTGCTCCACTGACCAGCTGTCCATTAAAAACACAGGATATTTTTAGAAAATTGTTTGCCAATCAAATCTGACCAACATCTGTAGAGAGCCTTTTCAGTTTGTTTGTTTTATAAGCAAATGCCACAGCTGCTTTCCCACCTCCATTGAAATATTCCCATTTACCTTCTCTCCATGTCTCTGTCCGTGTCTCGGGGCATTTTGAGGTATTGTAAGGAGCGCAGCGTGTTAGCTGGAATTGTAAAACCGAGCTTTAACAAGTCCATTTGGTGCTAGTCCTTGCTGGTCTATGGGGCCCCCTGCTTTATTTGCTGTTCAGTGAAATTAGTGCTTTGCATTTTTTGCTATTCCCAGGGCTTAAATGGGTTCTGTTAGCCCTCAAGACTGCAGGCCAGGCTCTAGGTGATTAGGGAGCTCGACACCTGGCTAATAACCAGCTGGGAGAGGCAGCCTGGCAAGGCGTGCAAGGGCAGATGCAGAGAGCTCGCTGCTCGGGACTTGCGAGCAGGCAGCTCGCTCTGTCCCTTGGTGGCCAGCGAGCGCTTTAACCCGTTGCTGCTAGCAAAGGGAGAGTCCTAGTACTTGTGCCCTCCATACCCCCCGCTGTTGCTGGGGAAATCCCGACTTCTGGCCCCCTAGACTTGAATGTTAGTGGTAGGAATGTCTCCAGACTTAATACAGTTCTTCCAGCCCCACACTCATTCCCAGGCGAGACGCTGTAAATCAGATCAACAAATGCACCCATTTCTTTAAAATTAACCAGATTTGCTTCATTCTTCAGGGAAACAGATTCTTCAAGTCTGATATCAGGTGCTGGCAAGCTGAGTTTTCAGGGAGGCTAGCAGTTGCCCATTGCCTCTCAGGGTGATGCCCCTTGGCTTGGCTGGATGTTTCCCCTGGGACTGTTGCTTTTCGATCAAATATGCCAAGTGATCTGATCCTCTCTGTGTATTTCAAAGCCATAGAAATCAAAGAGAGACCATACTTTCCACATGCAGAATTCTTATGATTAAATGGTTTCACCTCTGTCTTTTGTTTTGCCATTTCATTTTAATGAATATTTTATAGAGATTATTTTTTTATAAGGCAAAAATGTAAGGCCTGCTCCAGCTTTTATGTCACTGCAATGCCAACATTGTCACCTTATTTTATCCCATCGGATCAGAATCCATTTTCGCAGACTCTCAGTTTAAAATAATTCTTGGTTTTGTGGGTATATTGGAATAAGGTGCTGAAGAAAGCGGCATCAGCTAAAATTTTGCTCCCTCCCATGCTTCACCCTTGTTGACCTCTCTCCTGTTCACTTCAGGGCATTGATTTCTGTCCTGGACAGAATGTCTCTGGAGTGACAACACATACACAGGAGGAGCACACTACCCTGCCACTGCTCTTCCACCTGGGGAGGGACCCTGGAGAGAAGTACCCATTAAGGTAAGCCAGTTAACGACGATGTGAAAACTCAGCACTGTCAGTGTGTGCTTTATATAATTCATTTGCCTTGGTAGCTGCTTCTTGCAATCTGCTTGAAAACTGTCCCAGAAAGCCATTACTGGTGAGAGTAGTAAAGAGAAAGGAACAAACCTTGGTTTTCAAATGGTCAAGCTAGATGGATGTGCACATGTCCATGGCTCGACTTGTCAGTCTGGTGGTTCTTGTTCTGTGTCCTACAATCCCTGACGGAGGAGGCAAAATGCACACTTTTGGACAGGACAGGACTGAGTGCCGGGCAGTTGTGGAATAAAGCAGTGGTGCTGGTGAGCGTGTGCATTGGAGCTGTGATTCTCTGTGTGTTTTGGGGCTAGGGAAGAAATGTCTAGTGATCTCTGCATACTCTGCGGTGTTTTTCCTCTGTGCATTGGAATCTGTGGAAGGCAAACGTGGTAACCTTCCTATCTCCTAGCCCCTGCTAAAGGAGCTTTTTCAGAGCAAGAGGACTTTCTGCTCAATCCTGTTCCCTCCCTGGACTCTCCTGGCTGTCTGAATCCATTTTCCTATAAGCCTACTATTGTAATATTTATCTCCGGCACACACCATGCCCTGAGAGATTTCTGTAAGGATTTATGTAGTCATCAGCCAGCACAGCCTACATATAAACCTGCCACCTCCAAAAAAGCTCCCAGGGTGTCCCCACCTCCCTCCCTCCTTCTTTCTACTGACTGAGTTTTACCCTGCGGCAAAACTAGCTGCAAACAGGGGCATGCAGCCTCATCCCTTGCCAGTGGCTCCGACTCGGAGAATGTGGAAATAAATAAAGAGAAAACTAGTGCTACTGTGACCGCCTGCACAGAAATGGTTTTGTGCAGCAGCTTTAACAGAGAGATGTTTTCTGAGCTGACAGGACCGCAATTACTCAACTGTTTTAAATAATTGAGTGGATACACTCGCTCCATTACTTTCAAAGGAACTGAGCCTGTGCTGTCCACTAAGTGTTTTCACTGGAGAGAGAAGGGGAGGAAAAATATTTTCACTTCTTTCTCACTTAACAGACGAGCACCCTAGAGGTGCATTACGCAGTGTATAAAGCTCTTCAGAAGTCCCGCACATTAGCTGTTGCTTTCTATTGCATTTCAGCACTAATGAATAAAGCAAATCTGCAGCTCTTGTATTTTAAATTCAGCTCAGTGAAACTACACTACTGGGTTGGGATTCCAGATGAGACTATGCCCTGTTTGGTTTAACAACTATTTTATTTTAGGAAGATGAGTGGATAGAAATGACCTCTCTTTCCAAAAATCAAACAAATGGGTAGTATTAAGTGAACTGTAGTGTGCCTATTGTTTGTGTTTCCTCTGAATTTGAGGGAGAGGAGCTCTTCCCTAAGAGGTGTTTGCAGGACACCTGCTTCCCTGTTATTTAGATGTTCCTTACCACCACCATGGATTGAGCATTGAAATAAATTGCTACATCTGCAATCATTTCTCATACAGTTCCATTGATTTTTGGACGCTCACAAGCTGTTGCTTTGCTTGAATTTTATGGCAAGATTATGACATGATTATGGAAGGCTGTGATGTTGTTTAATATGCAGACCCTAATAGAAAGCCTCTTTTTAGTAAATGAATCTTCCTTTTTGCAGCACGTTCTGTTGCTATTGTCTCCTCTCTGGTCACAATGGAAAACTCATGGGAAGTGGGTCTCCTATATCGAATGTGGTAATTAAATTATCCTCATTTGTGGAGCTGTTACTGTTGTGTATTTTTATTTAGCTTAATTATCCCCCTTGGCAGACAGCCTGTTGGGAGTCCCGACACTAATGTTTCTCAGAAGGGAATCCAGCATTCTCCTCCAAGCGTGCATCTGTCTGTCTGTACATGCTGGGTGTGCTTGTATCGCTTGTGCTCCAGCCTGAGGTTTGTGTGTGTTCGCAGTCCATGTTGGCCACGCTCCTCTGTTCATCCTCCTGCAGCCCTGGAGGAACAGGGTGTATCATACAGCTCTTTCACCAGCTTGGCTCTTCTGGTGCGTCGTTATGTTGCCAAAGCATTTAGAAAAATTTGCGTTGCACCCCTGTTTTATTGGTACCTTTCCCTCTTTTATGTAATTTATTTTTACCACTTCACTTTGTTAAATCTGTACTGGATTTTATTAGTTTTGCTGCTGCTGTGAAGGAGGCTGTGAAGGAGCAGCATGGCACACCGATGCCCTGTTCTCTTGGCCTGGTTTTGTTCATTTTTTATTTCTTTTATTCCTTATTTTACTGCAGCCTTTTCTTCTCCCTAAAATTATTTTCATTACCTGTCGTATCTCTTGATTTGCATTAGTTTGGAGCAGGGTGACATGCAAAACCACCAGTAAGAGGTTTCATTGCTGTGCATGAATGCCAGGCATCACGTGCACTGCAGAGAGATTTATTGCTTATGTATCTGGGCTCCCTCTAGGATCCTAGAGGATCTCAGAGCCAGGCCATCCTAGAAATTGGTCAGCTCAGTCACCTGCAGCAACACTTGACTTGCAGGGTGCTTATGTTTAGGCAGTCTCATCTGAAATGTCTTTGGGTCATGACATCGTGCACACAAGGTACTGCATGACACTAAGAGACTTTTTCAGGCTATGATTTCAGTTCATCTCAGAACATGGGCATTAGCCTTTTCAGTCTTCGTTGGAGAGCTGGCTGCTGAAGGGATCACTGAGGGGCAAGTTCTTCAAGATCTAGCAACAGCATGTAAAGTTCTCAGTTGCCTGGGTTTTGTGGTGAAGCAGGACAAGTCCTTCCTCTTCCTGACACAGTTCTCTGGATTTCCTGGAGCCTGCCTGGAAACAATATCAGCAAAAGCTTATCTCCCACAGGAGCACTTCACATGCAGTGGAAAAACTGGTCGGGCAATTACAGTCATCATGTTGAGGACAGGTCTGGCAGTTCTGAGCCATATGGCACCCTGCACGTAAGGCTGTGCATGCATCCCTCCACATGTCTGACTCTAGGAACAGACCCTCCCAACAGGGTTGTGACTGTTCCTTCCTGCTGTTGCCCCTCTGTTTTTGCCCAGACTGCCTCCTGCACTCCAGCGTCTGCCAAGAGACACAGTTGTGTTTGCCTCCTTCATCTTGAAAGATAATTACTGATGTTTCTCAGTCTGGACTGGAACTTCACCCCGGCAATCCAAGAGCTTCACAGACTTTGCATTTTGTTAGCTGGGATTCATAGCGGTGCCAAATGCATGTTATGAGTTCTCACACTGCCTGAGCTTGCCCAGGTGATGGCATATTTACATCATCACATCGATGGGCTGGATGGAGCAAGATCCTTGTCGTGTAGTTGACCTTCAGGACTGACATGCTCAGCGCTAACATCACATACATTCACTGCCAACCTCTTATTCCCCTCTCTCCTGGAAATAGGAGGACTCTCCTGAGAACTGCAGGACTCCGGGGTCCTAGCATTGAGCGAAGCTTGGCACCATAGGACAAGCTCAATATTTATATGGCTGCAGGATGAGGTAGGGCATGAACACGCCTGCAGGTACTGATGAGGCAAAATTGGCATCTGGAGAGGCTTGTAATAGGAACACCTGCAATACCAGGGTATATATGGGCAGTATATTTCAAAGAAGTGTAGTTACTAGTAAATAATCTTTCTTTTGGTTGCCAAAAATGGTAATGTAGCTGCACTTATATAAGTAAGAGTTACCTTGTTATCTGGTCCTTCTGTAGCGAGAAGTGAACCGTTTGTGTCTTTTGTCATCCAAGAGATTGATTAGATCTGTGTAGGCTGTGGGATAGAGGATACCTCCTTTTTATAGCTCCAACTTTAAAATATAAATAAGATTGTGTGTTAGCACACAAAGCAGAAGCATTTCTCTAAGTCTAAGCAGTATTTTGTTTCCTCCCTAGATGCAATTACTAGGGTTTTTTGCTTCATATAAAAACACTCAAACTATGGGGTGCCTTTGTCACCAAATTTATCAGAATGCAGAACTACAAGATCAGATAAGTCTTTTTCTGTACGAAATTCTGTTATGTTTGGAGTATTGTGTGTCCGCTAAGTACCACATAGGGAACTTGTTTCTCCATTCAAACCGTATGTGACAAATGCAGTAAAATTATCTGTCGGTAACATCTTCACAACCAGTTGTCAGTTTTATTACCCAAGTCACAGATTACTGTTTATACATGCCTTTACTAAAATACTTCATTGCCAGTCAGGAAGAACACAAGTAATAATATATAGCAAAAGCTGGCACAGCTTAAAATACAGTTAACAAAATACCCAATGCAGACTGAAGTAGAGAGAGTGTTTTGAGTCAGACGCCGAAGTTGCAAAAAGAATTTATAACAGAAGTCTCTGAAATTCTGTCAGTTTGAGCCAGAGGTGCAAAGCCTTAATAACAAGTAAGTACAGCTTGCTCATGCGTTGTTGATTCTCCAGGTTAGTAGCGATTCTGCTTTGAGCAATTAGCCTCTGTTCAAAACTGAGTTTACTAAAATTTGAACGTCAAAATACCTGTGTTTTACTTAGGGCAATAGCTTTTACTATTATGGAAAAATGGAAGCGATAAGGCTTGGTTGATGAACATAATGATTTTAGAACACATTAATTAACAAGAGAGCTCACAAGTGCCTATTTCGAGCAGATGGAAAATCCAGGAAATCATCAGAGAGGTAATTGCACTGGTTATGGAGCCAGAAAAGAAGAGAAGAAGCTCCTGAAGGGAAGCTAAAGGGGAAAGGATTTGATAGAAAAGTTGCCAGTCTCACCTCACTGATCAGGGCAGAAACCTATCTGTGGGGAAAAGAGAGAAGGTGCAAAATGGGGGAAAAAATGTGTATAACAAAGAGCCAGAATCTTGCCCAGGGGAGATGTTGACTCCTTGTCTTCTTGAAAAAGAGGAAATGGCACTAGCTGCATTGCAGGGACAAATTAGCTGCTGCCACAGGAGAAATGGCATTGAGGAAAACTAAAGCTATGGAAACTGTGGAGAGTTGTGGATAAAGAGCCTCAGCGATGCCAGGAAAAAACATCCAGCATCAACCATGCAGGGGCTGGACACAGAAAGGTTGTCAGAAGTATGCAAGCCAGGCGTGACAACCGGTACGCAGCCATCTCTGGAGGGAAGAGGGCTGAAGAAAAATACATCTGGCGGGGGGAGAGAAACCAGCCTAAGATCGGAGGCAAACTCATCTCGATCAATAGCTGCTCTTTGCCTAGCCCGGGATCAGCGCTCTGCATTTGTGGCATGCCGTCTGATCAACCTGTAACTTCTGCTTAATCGTGGCAGACCAACAGCCTGCAGGTATTTTGATGAGTAACTGTCTAGACTGGAATGATGCTGTATAAAAAGGAATATTGAAGTAAAAAGCCATATGAACCAGTTTCAAAAATGCAAAATGCTGTTTGAAATGGACATCTTCAGAGACAGGTCCAGGCAGCGCTACAGCCTCAGAGAGTAGCCTGAAGAGCACATTGCTTAAATTATGATTCAGAAATACCACTGAAGCAACTAGCAGGAGGATCAGATGGATAGTCGTTATTTTCTGTTGCCTGTTCACGCAGAGACTAAGGCTTTACGTAGTCGCTCTGCCTTTATCCCCTCTGCAATTTGAATGCTGTGGTCACTTGCAACCTGGTGGAAAAGCAGGATTTTTGAAGCCGAGGAGTTAAAACTTCCATGAAAAGAGGTGATCAGGTAGAGGATCACCAGGATCACATCTCCTTGCTGCAAGGAAAGCTATGGACACCATTGGGGAATCCACACAGGTGAGAGGCATCATCAATACTCCAAGTATTCGTGTGGCTAACTGGCCACATGCCCCACATGCCTCTGGGGGGTATTTGCATCTGGGGCCCGCAGATGGGCATTAGGGTATGGGCCACCCTTCAGTCTTCTCTTCGATTCCTTGTTTGTTTTCCTTTGGCCCTGTGAGTCTCTCCAGTAATTGCAAGTTGCCATGTTTCAGCAGCAGAGCCCAAAACCTGTTGTCTGCCTCATGTATTGTGCAGACTTTAAATTGCAAATAAACCTGATAATAGAAGAGAGGAACTGAGGAAGACTAAATAATAAGACAAGATCAAGACTTGGATACTACAGTGCTGAGGAGTCTCACAGCACTGATAACAGATAAAATCAAATTACCTGAATCTGGGTGTATCTTACAATTAAAAATAATGTTTTTAATTAAAATAATTCCAGTGGGGAAGGAAGTAAAATATACAAAATATTAGCCAAGTTTTATGCTCTTCCCATAACTTCACGTGCATCTGGTAAAACATGCTATAAATCTGAAAGCTGCTATTAAGAGCCCACTGTCAGGTTTCTATGAAGCGCACTATATAATACCCATTTTGTTACATTCTTTTCAATAATAACATGGTCCTGCTGCTCCCAGGATAGACATACTGTGCTGTGCCCATATATGAATCATCAGAAAGAGATATAAAACATCAAGATCTAGATTTTTAAAAATGCTGAAACTACTCTTTAATTTGCTCTGGTTCTGATCTATTTGGGGGTGTATTTATGATGGTAGAGAATCGCCCTCTCCCTCTCCTTACAGCTCAGGATGCTAGCAGACCTGAAGGTGAAAGATTCTGACGACTGCAAGATTAAACCGGAGCTCTAACACCGAAAGCATCATGAGACAAACCCTCCTTCTTCCAAACCTGAATTTCAGTGTAGGGCATGGTGGGGTTAATAGCAGAGCAGGTTACACTGGAGTTGTTTGGTGAGGGAGGAGATGGGAACAGATTGCCAAGGCACAATTACACTAAATGAAGGAAGCACAGGCCACACCTGTGCCTGGGACCTAGCGCTCGCAATCCAGCCCTGATTGGCTCTCCAGAGACTTCCTGGAGGTAAAGTGTCAATTAGTGTAATGACCCTGGACTTTGTCCACTCCGTTCCCTCATTCTAAGCGTGGAATAATTTCATGTACGCTGGGGGATCTCTTTTAGCAAACTCCTCACAACACCACCTGCTCACCCTCTCATTCTTCTAGTGCTATTCCCAGCTCTCCTTCTGCAGGATTGTTGAATTAGAATACAAAATGCAGCATGCCCAGGAGGCAGCAAGGTCTGGATCTTCATGCAGACAATAATGCCCAAACACCTGTATAGATAATATCATTTTTTTTGGAACAGAGAATGTAGCAAACCCTGCCCTCACAGCCCAGTCCTGCGTACGCATTCAGGGAAATGATAGGACTCCATGTAAGAGTAAGAGAGGTTCCCAACTCTGTTAGTAACTCAGACTGATTACCATGAAGTAATTATCCCATCTTACATACAGATTAAAGGCACTCTTCTCTTGTAGACTTTGTCTCAAAATGCACTTCTTGCTTAGGGCTGGAGACAGTTTTAACCCCCCATATGCAGTCAGTAAATTACAAATTGCTGCATGGATATTGGATCTTGGTGCGCTTTCTGGAGCTAAAGAGGTCTGTCTGAGCAAAACCTTAGCTCATCGGAGTGAGGAGTGGGGATCTCCATGGGGCCAAGACAGGAAAACCAACCCCTACCGCCAGCACCACTTTGTCTCAGTGGATGACTCCACGTGAATGCCAGCCCCGGGGACTGGTGCCATCCTGCAGGCATTGCAGTCTCCCGCTGTGCATGGAGACTTGATACACATCTGGATGAGGAAGGTAGTTCGTGTGTCCAACTGAGGCATCTGAAGATGATCTGTGATGGTCTTCCAGTATTGAATGACACCTTACAGCACTTGGGGTACATCACTGTAATGTACTTCAACACAAGGAGGACGGCTGCAATCGGATGTGTTTTAAGCTAGTGTCAACAGGTTTAGCCAGCTTAAGAGCATGTTAAGCCCTACTGAGACAAGGTTTATAGGTTAGTGGTATGACTTGAAGCATAATCTATACGTGTTCTTTAGCTTTAGCCAGCTTTGTACTTATGTGAGAAGTGCGAGTCTTTTATAAATGTGCCAAACCATTTCTGTCGTGCTTTGGGGAAGTCATTCAGCCTATGCTAAATGCTGAAATAATCTAAAAGTATAGAAGCTGAAGAGGAAAGCAGTTCAAAAACACCAGGAGCTGAGGTTAGGCCAAGATTCCCTGTCACTCCTGAGCTAGCTGAAAAAAGTCAGGAGTGTCCTGAACATGGGAATTAAAGCAAGAAGATGATTTAAATGACTCGAGCCTACTTTGTTATACTGCGGCATTCACGTGTCTTAGCTTGCTAATGAGCAACAATGCCGTGGATAAATGCAGTAGTTAAGATTATAGCAAAAAGATTTTTTTTCATTGCAACAGGACTGGCATATTTGGAGCAAAAAGCAGCAGTCATGACAACATACTGTTTATCTTTCATCCAGACCACAGCTGTGTTTTCCACTGGTCTGTCCAGATTATAGCTAATTTGGAATCCTATGTATGAAAAGCCATTTCGATGGATGAAATTGGGCTATCTCTTTAGCACTTAAATATTTGCAAAGATGCTGTGGAGCTTAATTAGTTAGCAGCAACATTTTATCTTATGGGTCCACTTCCGAAAGAAGATCTTAAATGCTGGAGAGATGACACAAGTATGTGACAAAAATAAACACATTAGATAGTTACAAGAGCAGCAGTAGGAGGCATTAAATGATTTGATATCTAGACTATCAGACTAACAATTGATTAAAATATGTATTAATTCATGTTAATCCTTCATACGAGGATCTTAATGAAGTGTGATTAGCTCGGGTTTGGAAGAGCTTTCAAATCCTGGCACAATAGGTGCATTAGAAATCTAAAGCACTGAAATACACGTGTCTCCCTAAACTGTGTTTCACCTCCGTTTCCATCACTAGAGTATGTAGGCTTTAAAATGTTTCTGCCTCCCCCTTTTCATCCAGTCTCCAGCTCAGATATCAAACATGCTGTGTGCATCCCTGGTACTCGCCTGCGGTTTTAGGCAGACTCCCTCAGTGTGTTTGTCTCTACAGCGTTTTCTCTCCGTGTGCAGGCTCTCCCGTGTTCGTGGTCCTCTGCCTGTCGACACAGGTTAGCTTTAAACCCTCTCTGCCTCTTTTAAAAATCTGTTTTGATTTTTTTCAAGCATGCTGCTGGGCTGGCAATCCTGTGCACTTGAAATGCGACCAGAAGGCTTCCAGATAAAATCTCGCCAAACTGAAAGGCCATTGTGCCACCAGGATGCAACGCTCAGAGCCAAGTGATTGCTGCCTTGAGTGTGCTCATCAGGGTGTGAGTCAGAGATGGTCTTTGGCAGCTCCCAAACTTCTGCCTGTCTCGCCGTTTTCAGCAGTCTTTGGGGCAATGCAGGAGTAAGCAGCTGGCTGCTGTGAGAGCTAAGGTGGGATGCGTGGGGAGGAGCAAGCAAATTCAGGAGCTTTGCAAGAATAGTCTGAATTTCAGGGTGGTCTGTACAGATCACACAGCCGGTCCCGGTGATAGCCTCTCCACCAGGATACAGCTAGCTGGGTGTGAGAGCAACAGATTAGTTTGCTCGAGCTTGTCATTTCAAATTCCCTTCCGGTTCTCTATCAGCAAAGCTCAGGCCCATCCCCACAATCAGCTTCTCTCTGGATGGTTGCCGAGATGTGATATTTATAGGGTTTACTGGAAACTGTTGGCACATTACTGGGCTTCGAAATGTGATTGTTTTTCAAAGAAGGAAATTAGCTGGAGTGTGAGGCTGGTGGCCAGCTTGGACTGTAAGCAAAGGGAGCCTGAGGTCAGGACCAAGCTGCATTGTTTCTTTTATCTTCAGAAGCAATTTGCCGCTCTCTGTTTTTTAAGTGACTCTTAACGTGATGGACAAAATGAGATCATGGGGTAGCAATCCTCCATTTTAGAAATACTTGAAGTATTAGTGAAGTACACCCTGAACCACTTAAACAAGTACCTACTGGAGTAATCGGGTGGATAAAAATCTGGTAATTTATAACCCTGTATGAGGGCTTGGAGCATGACAGATGGGTCCCAGCTTGGAATAATAAAGCTGTAATGGAAGAATGTAGATGGGGCAGAACCCCAGGGTGGATGTTGCGAAATGGAGGAGGTATTCTTGTCTTGGACAAGTCACTTCTATTCTTCTTCTCCATCTTCCTGTTTGCATAATATTAGTTCATCTTACTTGGTGATTGTGAAGTTTTATTAGCCAACGGTTGTATGTGAAACCCTTAGCTTGAGAATGCTCTTGAAAAACAAAGTATTGTTCCCTACAATAAATGCCTCTGTGTGATGCATGCGTTCAGAAAAGCACTTGAAAGAGTGGAGGAAGAATGCGTAGAGAGCTGGGTGACCTCTTGGGTGACACACTAGAAGGATCGCCTCAGCAAACTTGTTTATGTACTAATGTGTCTGGCAAGGTGTTTGTCCTGTGTCTAGGAAGTCTCCCTTGATAATCATTTAAGGCACAGCTCGAGGACAACACCAGAAGCACCCTTCTTTGTACATGCCACCTTTGCCAACAAGATCCCCCTCGGGAATCAACATGAGCTTGCAGCGTATCTGCCCGACTATGAAGCAACACATCTGGGGCCACTGGGACTAGCAGTTTTGAAAGCTGAAGCCCCATACTGAGTTGATCTGCCAGGAGCCATGTGCTTCTTTGCTGGGGAGGGCAAGCCATCTGCCATCCTTGCTGCCCTAAGCAGAGCATCTCAGACCTGCAGCCTCCAGGCCCAGACAGGCTGGACTTTGTCAGCCCAGATGTTTCATTCCCCTAGGGACCTGTGGGCAGTTAGTGTCAACTGCATGTTTATGTACTCTTCTCCTTTGCTATGGTCCAGGAAAAGTCTTCTGACCTAGCTTACTGATGTGGACACTGTAATGATGCCGTGTATGAAGCCCCACTGATAATGTCTGTGTTTTTTTCACGTTCTAGTTTTGCCAGCGATGAATACCAAAGGGCTATGGAGCGAATATCTGTCGTTGTCCAGCAGCACAAAGTGACCATGGTGCCAGGAGAGCCACAGCTTAACGTGTGCGACAAGGCCATCATGGTACGTGGTTAAAGCATAAATACATTTGAGAATCCTTAGCTTAAAAAACATTTTGTAAAGGCTTAAAAATGTCACCTAATGCTGGGAAGGGATGGAGAAGAGATGCACGCTCGCCCGTTTTGGAGGGCTGTCTGGCTGTTCTACAGAGGAAAGGGCTGTTTGTTACCTGTGGAACGCAGCGGCATAGAAAGGCTCGTACAAAGTGAGTAGGGTTAGGTCTACCAACATGCTGTGATAAACTCTGTGGCTTCCTTTCTTAGAGATATGGCAGTATCTACAGCTGTAGATCCTCCTTCTCCTTTCTAATCCCCTTCTGCAATCTCGAAAGTCCTCTGTGTTTTGAGTGGCGGGACTGGGACAGTGGCTCTTTTTCAGTGATGTGTGAGAGTATCTTTGGTCTTGCTCGGTCTCCTCCAATTCCACCCACACCTGACTTTTCCAAAGTCTTTATGGCTTGAAACATGACAAACATTTTCAATTCTGTTTTCTGTTTCAAATTGCACGTTGGAAAGTTACAATTAGGCTTTCCTGTCAAATGCTGCTTGGTTTGTTGAGAACCTGGGAAAGAAACTGGATGGTTTGTAGGAGGTAAAGTTGTCAGATGACAAGAGTGTGTGTAGTCTAAGGGGATGTGCCTGTAGACTGACACAAAATAGTAACAGGCAAAATCTTTCTGACGCTGAAATAATTGTCTGAAACGAACAGTGAGTACCTGCTGCTTAGGGTCTACCTCCAGCTAGCCAGAAAAGTACAAAATGTGGAGCTGTGTCTCCTTAGTAAGAAGGCAAAGATCTTTTTTAGCTTTGTCACATCTTTTTATTTTTGGATGTTAAGTAGGAAAAAGATTTGAAGGACCATTGTTTCTGTGTTGTTTTCTTTCATTATTCAACTTTTCCCTTAATAAACACTGTTCTGTGCTCCTCTGGGACCTTTTGGGTTCAGGCACTCTCCCCAGTGCCTGGCTGCTGCCAGAGACCTTCACTGGAAAGGCATTTCTTCTGTGCTAATTCCAACTCCAAAACTGGTTCATAAATTGTAGGCATACGCCGCTGTTTTGCAGCTACCCTGGTGCAGTGTGTTTAGGTCCTGTGAAAACATCTGGTATCCCTGTTTGTCAACACCGGGTGTCTTTGGGTTGCATAATGGAAAAAGTGCTGGACTGGAGGTCCCATACTTGGTCCCGTATCCCAGCCCTCCCCTTGGGGCTATTGAGAGTCAGTCTTCTCCTTGAGCATCCCTTGTTCTATCTCAGTTGGGTAGAAGTTTTGCAGACCATGGGCTGCCACTTCTGCTTTCGCTATGGCAATGTCCAGGGCTTGGCCAAGTCCAGTTATGCCCGCCTAGTCTATAAGCAGAGGCAGCTAATGATTGCTCCAATGCTTGGCCAAGCTCAAACCAGATCATTCAGGCTGTCTGAGGCAGGAAGCCCTCCCCGGTGGGCTGGCAGGTATTCTAATCCCAGGAGAAATGTTCAAATCCCAGCAGGAAACTTTTTTACGTGATGAGTTTTCTATTCTATGTAAACTCCTAACAGGCTAATTACACAGTCACAAAGCTAAAATAAACAGGCACCAAATTATTGCCTTTTAGACCAGAGATGAAGATAACTGAATCTTTTTGGAGTGATAGTATTGCTGGGGTTAATGGGGCCCTAAATCTGTCTTTGGAGGATGCTGGGAGATAAATATCACCTACTAATTCTATGCCCAACACTGTCTTCTAGATTCTGTCACCCATTTATTTGATATGGGCATTTAATATCCTTTCTGGGACAGAGGAGAAGACTTTTCTTTACTTATCCATGAGCAAAGCAGATGGATGGTTTTGTAGCTACTGCAGTATTGGGATTGATGTAAGCGCAGCAGCATCAGCCCTCCTGAGCAGGGAAGTATTTGCTGGCCCATCTGTGGTGTATCCCACCAGCAGTGTAGATGAAGCTCCCGGAGTCAGTTCTGCTATGTTTTCCTCCTATGGAAGTGTAGGAGAAATTGCTTCATGCAGTGGAGCCATGCTGGCGTGCCTGCATGTTTGACTTGTAGCACACATGGTGTCCTCAGGGCTCTCAGCACTTACAGATCCAGGAAAGCCGATTTGGACTGTGAGACTGAAACAGATACGATTTGTTTTTTTCAAAAGAATGAATATTTCATTTGTTTCTTTGGATCTCTGTTGCTTTTACAAAGTGGTCAGGCATCTGAAATTTCCAGTGGTGGCTGTGCATTTTAAAATTGAGAAACGAATTTAGAAAAGAGCATTAATTGTTCCTAAACCGTCTGGAGCCCTTCGTACAGTGAGGTGCCTTCCGCCAAAGCTCCCCTCTGTGGTCTGCTCCTTCTGCAGAGATAGCTGGTGTCTCACTGCCATCTGTTGTCAGCTGTATGGAATAGAAACGTGCTCCGGCATTTTTTCTGGGGTTAAGCTTTTCTTGTACTCTATAGGAATTTAATTCCAAGAAAATGTAAATGACTTGAAGGATAAAAATAAATAAAATGAAAGGCAATAGGTCAGAGCTGAACTGACCCTTAATAGGTAATAGCAGGAATCTCCCGTGGATGGATAGACCTTGAGAGAGGGAGAGGCAGAGAATGAACGCAAAAGATTTCTGAAGGCAGAATGGGGATTGTAACCGGCCATTCACATTACCGCAGTCCCAAATTTTAAATGGCAAAACCCCAGTGAAATTGAGAAAGTTCTTTTATCCAAATTCCTTCTGTCATTAATCCCTTTGGAAACTGAGGTTTGCAGTGGGCTTCCTCGCTGACATCATTTCTCCGTTGTATACATACTGGAGAAAGGTAGTTCAAGAAACATGGAAACAAGGGAGGCAAATAGTTTTGGTCTGCATGCACTGGAGTAGTTGTCTCATAAATGCCTCCTACTCCATCTGTTCATGAATTCATCCATCAAAATGCTCATTAAAATACAGGCATTCTTATCTCTCTCACACCCGTGGCCTTCTGTTGCTTTTTATTTGTTTCCTCAAGAAAGTGCATCTTTTTATCTTAGTGCTAAGCATGATAACTCCTTTCTGGATCCCAGGAAAATTGGGGATTTCACCAAAACCTCATGGTCTGGTTGCTCCACACTACTACAGGAAAGAGAGACAGTCACCAGAATTCTAGCAGGCTGCATTTGTACAGGAGAGACCACTGTATCCCAGAAGAGGGAATCATCTGCTGCAGAAGAATTTGTAGTCTTTCCTAAAGCTTTTGTTGAAGCGTTTGGAGTTGGGAAGTTGATGAGCCCAAGAGCATTAGCTGCAAGAGGAGTTTCATTTTTCAATTAGGACATAAGAGCGTCTTTGTGAGAATCAAAAAGGGTAGGTTAGGGTTAGGGCTTAGTAGATACTTGGTATGAATCATCTTTCTGTATATTTTTTGTTTGTTTTTAACAGAATTGGTCTCCTCCAGGCTGTGAGAAGCTAGGGAAGTGCCTGAAACCACCCAAGTCTGATCCTAAGAAGTGCTTTTGGCCTCACTGATGTTCTTCTGCAGGCCTCAAGAGATACACAGAAAAGCTATAACCAACCGGACATACGGTTTACAAAGCATGTCTTCTCATGTTTGCACTCCTGTTTACACAGGAAGGGTGTGATATATGTATGATATCATCATTTGCTCTTCCAAAAGGGCCAGTGTTTATATTGCTAGTGCTCAGGGTTTAGCCTGTACTCTTCTGTTGTTTTAGTTGTTTCCGTAAATGGTAACTTTTCAGTGAAGACTGTTTCAACTGTAAAAGCTCTCTGGACAACCACAACTCTGCCATCACCTCAGAAATGCCATGGATGCACCATTCCTCTTGCTCCTTCCACCCAGCCTGCTCTCCCAAATCATTGCTCATCTGGATGCCCGAACAGCAGCCATGGGGGACTGTTCAGGAAACTTACAGCCGCCAGAAAACCCTGCCCAAGCTGCCCTTGTTTTGTTTGCCTGTAACTTGTTGTTTTAACATTTGATTTCCATTGTGAACTCTGGACACCAGCTTGTTTTTCCTTTCTTCCTAAACTTGCGAGTGTTGGGTGCAGCTGTACAGCCCAGACCGCTGCTGTGCATCGCTGGGTGCAAACAAGTGCTCCTTCCTGTTCCCGACTAAGGGGTTGGCTCCAGGGAGAATGCCCTGCCTTCTTTCCATCTGTAGCTGCAAACATTCCCTAGGTAATGGTATAAAGAAATTTGAAGATAGTGTTCATGTAAGTATTGCCTTATTGATGGTGTGCAGGATGTTCTTGGGGAGCTGGGGGTCAGTTGTTCATTTCAGGGGTTTTCTTCATTTCCAAAAATCTGGGTCCAAATATGGTTTAAGTCACGTTTCTAGTCTCATGATCTGGGCCCAGCCAACTGCAGGCTCAGAAATGCCCGTTTACATCAGATGTTGACTCTTGACCCTGTTTCCAGTGTACGCTCTCTGAGGAATTCTCCTTGTGCAAACTTTCCACAGCCTGGGTGTAGCACTTCTTTAAACAGAGTTCATGGTAAATGCCAATCCTTCGCACAATTTCACATTGCAAATTTCTCATCTGCTTTTAAGCCTGTTTCACACCCTTGGCTGTTGCTAATAAACGTGTCTCGAACAAAACTGAGCAAAGTTACTCTGGGGCTTCAGGGGAGTAGCTAGAAGCAACCCTGAACGTGCTGTTTGCACCGCCGACAGCTCCACTTCCACCACTCCAGTGTTTTATACAGTACACATGCCCTCTCTGCATGGCATTGTGCTGCCTTGGGGAAAATCGAGGTACCTGTAAACAGGCCCTACTTCCTTCCCAAGCAAAACTTGGGGCTGGCTTGAGACAGGTTGAGAGCTCTGCTTCTCTGGTAACTGCTGTGCTACTGCTTGCTACGGGCTTCTCAACTGCTTGTTCTTACCCTCCCTCTAATCCCAAATGCTCTCATTCTCTCTGTTCCCATGGTTTGTGCTACCTGTAATCCCACAGGAATTCCTAGTATCTCATGAAGCTGGATAATCCTATAAGATTGTAATAAGAACAGCACTTGAGTTGGCTCTTACTGTTCCACCTATCAGAAATCACAGCCAGCATTTTGTCGGCTGGCAGAGCCTCTGAAACTCACTGTTTGCGCATATGCAAACGGCATTTGTTTATAGTCCAAATGTCTTAGATGCCTTATGATGTTCCTAATTGTCCTTCCAGTATATCAAGGCATTTCCAGTTCATCTGTAACATTTCTCCTTGTTTTGACATAGTGTGGATAGCTCAAGTCTTGAGAGATTCTGATCAGCTTGTTCTTCAGTGATACTGCATGAGAAGGACTGGTAGGAGGACTCGCAGCCATCATGTGCGTCTGTCAGCACTGGAGACTGGACAAAACCAGTAACTTCCCATTTTCTGGGTGCTGTCCACCTCTGCTTTAGTGCTTCTGTCACCCAGAAGTGTTCAGAGCCCTGCAGTTCACTATTATCAGCAGATAAAGATACCACCAGAGGAGGGAGTCCGTCACTGCAACTTCCTGAAAATCGCTGTCAGCCCTCAAATAGTTATGAACATGTCTGCTGCAAATTGTAACAGCCTGTGTCTTTCTACGTGCTGCTTGTTAAGAGATCACACCGCAGGATTGCAGCTCATCGTCTGAGCACTAGCTCAGACACGTTTCTCAGTTCTTAGCATTTGCAGTATGCACATTGTGAGCATACTGGATACCTGCTACCCCGTGTCCCCTGCCTGCCTGGCTGCCACTTCATTCTTTACTCTTTCACAGCTTGCAGTTTTGAAGATACTGCTTTTCCCCTGTTTGTGTAACTTGCTTGGACAAGCCATCCTGTTCTCAGCACACATGGTGTTTGTCTGGTTACCCGGCACACAAAGTCCTCATTTCTCATTGAAATAATCTCCCAGTGCATAGATACTGGATGTAAACTTTGCACTAGAAAGCTGGCTGCTATAAGTGAATTGACTTGATGTCTCTGCATTATCTGCTTCATGTCCATTTATTATAAAAGATCAAAGCTTAATGTGAAGAAGCTACTGCTTTAAATTTAAGTAAGAATAGTAGTTTTACAGCTGGATAGCTAGGAAGGATTTTAAATCAATGCCTTTCCCAAAGATGTACAGATTTTAAAATTGTGAGATGAAGAATTAATGAAGAAAAATAAACTAATTTATCAGAAATGCATTATATGATTTGTCTGTGCGCACCTGTAAAACAACTGAATAACACCTTGCTTTGGGACAGTCTCACAGATACACCTTCCAGATCATGGTACTGACTTGGGTTAAAAATAGCTTGTTTTGTTTTCCCTGTATTATTTTTAACGTGGATCAATTTCCCAGCCCACACAACTGCCCAAGTACAATTCAGAGGCTGGTGTGGGGACCAGGGGCCTACGTGGCCTGAGGCTGCGTCCACCAGCACAGCCGCAGGGATGAGCATTGCCAGCCTGCAGCGTTAGTGTGGGGCAGCTCAAAACCACCGATACACGCCTTGGATCACAAAGCGGCCAGCATGTATTACCACATCTGCCCTTAATAATTATCCTGAGCCTCTGATCTGAAGTTGGTCCATGTGATGGTTGCCCTGTTTTGCGAAGAACTGGGGCAGGTGTTGGCTTTGCAGGAGCTGCCTGTGGGACCTGCCTGGGGTTGTGTGTGCGATAGCTGTCGATGGAGGAGTGGGTCTGGTGGGGTTTACTGGCCAGTCGGGGACCTGCAGCAGTGAAGCTCATTTGTTGGTGGCTTCCTTTCTTAAGCTGCAAGACATAAGAGCTAAAGGAAAGATGATGTCTGTCTAAGACTGCTTCTATGTGATGTTCCTTTCTTTATATTTAAATACGTCTGCTGAACGCTAAAAGCTTAATATCTGCTTGGGCTAAGAGTCCAAGGAATTTCTTCTTGCCTTTAGTTTCCAATTAGCTGAGCCTCTCGAGTCTCCCTACACTGCCCCTGAGGCTGTGTTATCATCCGACCCTCCATGCAGAGAAGCTTCTGAAATTGATGTAACTAATAATCGTGGAAAAAGTCCTACTGCATTTACAGTCTATGGCTGCAAAAATGGAGCCTTGATTTAAAATCCTGCAGCGACAAATGGATTATTTCGGTGGCAAATTAGTCTCTGTGGACCAACAATTCGGGGATCTGAACACTGGAATTGGAAACCAGAAGATCAATTCCAAACACTTAGAGCCAAGGTTAATGCCCTGCAAACTGTATTGAGTGCAGTGATGAAAGATAACATGCCTCTGCGTTTTAAATGGGAAGCCGAGCATTAAAAGTGAAAATGGGCAAGTTCAGAACGAGAGCAAATGGTACCCACGTATTTGCTAATAAAACGTTATGCTGTGTCTGGGGACTGAGTTTTCAGGCAAGTGCTGAGGATGACAGTGGGCTTTTACTAAAGAAACTGGAATGAGTATCGCCAAGAAGGAGGCTGTTAAACTTGGGACACTCACGGCCGCGTGGAAGCTGGCAGTTCTCGGTACCTGCCGAGTTGAGCCTTTCCCGAACGTGGTGGACAGCTTCCAAAAGCCTCCTGGTTTTGCATAAAGCGAAGCAGATGAGATGAGGATCTTCTGAAGGTTGGAGAATACTCTATTCCAGTGAGGACATCTTTGCAGTCACCATGCGAAATCATTTCAGCAGCTGAAGAAAGACCTTTTGAAGGTGAGGATGGTTTGAATCGGGGGTTTGGAGGGGAAGGCAGTGCTGGGAGGCAGTTTATTGTCTGCAGAGTTGCCAGCAGCCTCTTCAGCACAGCTAGACAAGAAACCTCTCCCCAGGGATCTTGCTGTTGTCCTCAGCACTGGGAAACTTTACAAACTACATACACTTTTACTCCCTTAAGAGTTACTCTGCTTGTTCAGTATCTGAATAACTGTTTTGCAATTAGAGTGGCTTGTTTTCAATTTCTCTTAACAGTTATAATACTTGGAAATAGACTTCTGCTTTTGTTTTCTGATAGTATTTGATGTGAGTTTTTCATGTGTTATCAGGAGGCGACATGGCAGTGCTTCTTGAATTAAACTGTTAGTTTTTAAGAACAGTTGTAAGGGAAGAACGGAAATCTCATTTTAGGTTTTTTTTTTTCCTTTGGAAACTGGTTATTTTAAACACCGAGGAAAGACTCCATTTGCCTGTTTTCTTTATATCCTCTTCCACCGTTTATAGTTTTGTTGTTGCTCAAAGTTTAGTTCGGATTATATAAATCCTAAATAAAGGTGGATCCCTAGCCAAAAGCCTGTGGTCTCTCAGGAGCGTAAAAAAAAACCTCTGCCATCCAACTTGTCGAGAGAGCCAATCTGGCAACTGGCATGTGATTCTCTATGCCTTTTTCCCTCCTGGAGTCACTTAATACCCTTCTGGGTGATATGTATGTTGGTAGCACGATTCCCATCTGAAAGGGATTGGGGCTGAAAAGCCTGTCGGCCCGTTCGCCAGCAGCGAGGAATGCGTGCCAAATCCATTAGTTCTGGATTGGGCTCAAAATCCCCTCTCGGCTCGGCCAGGCTGGCCAGAGGAGAGAGAGGGGGTTTGTGTCTTCTCCAAGGGCCTGATCCAACCTGCTGCAGCGGGCAGGAGGTGCTGGGTTCGGCTCCGTGCAAACAAGGATGCTGTGGAAGGGCAGAGCCGGTTTGCCATGCTTTCGCCTCTTTTAGGGGGGACGAAGCTAGCTCGTTATTCAGTATGGACGCTTCGGTCCCAAGTCCAGGGAGCTGGCTGGGGAACTGCATTCTTCTGCTGTTGAAATAAGAGATTTCAAATTTGTTTTTAAAAAAAATGGGTTTAAAGTGCATGCGTTTCTAAAGCTGAAATTGAAACGAAACGTTCCAGCAGATTTGAAAGGAAATTTTAGTCCTCATTTCCCCTTGTGGGGTATGTTGAAATTTTGAGCATTTTGTTCCACTTCACGCTGAAGTTTTAAAATCCTTAACGGAACAGAAACTTCCATACTCAGCACAGCTCTTCTAATTGCCTGGTTAAGCTGATTAGAGCTAGCTCGCAAGCTTTTATACCCCCAGTTTTTATGTTCACAGGTTAATAACATCTCTCGTGTCAGGATCTCAAAGCACTTTTAAATCACTGATTACCTCTGTGTCCAAAAGAGAGGCAAAGCCAGTGTCCCCCTGGTACAGTATCCTCTGGGGGGTCCAGATCTGAGGCAGTGGTTCTTCCGCCAGGCACAGAACAGCCCTAAACCTCTCTGAGCCACAAGCGGATGTCGAGACACCTCCCCAGTGATATTCCAGAGCCGAAGTCCTTTGACATCACATTTGGAAATTGGTCCTAGGAAAGTTCTTTTCAGATGGAAATTGCAGTAGGAGTCAGCACTGTTGTTTGAAAGGTTGAACAATTACAGGGAAAACTAATTTATTTTGGATGTTAAAATCCAGTCTGTACTGGTAGGTGCAATTCATATCCTTTGAAATGGAGGATTAATGAGGTGAAGTTCTGACAGAGGTCTGAGAAATGTTATTTTTTAAACCTGAGCTGGCATGTGGCATAATTTCTGGCAGCTGAATCATTGGAAGTCCGATTTGGTGTAACCTTTATGCTCTTCTTGGCAGAACTGATGGTGTCTGAGAGGCCTGATCCTGCATCAGAGGAGGAGAGATCCCCCCAGCTGCTGCTTCACCCGGCTGCTGGATGCGAAGGGACTGGTGGGAGCCCTCGGCAGCTTGTCCTGGTGAGAGCTGCCGGTTTGCCTGGGGTCGGTTTGTGTGAGGGGCCTGGGAACCTCGGTTAGCCTCAAGAAAAATGTGGTGGTGTCTTCTGCTAGTAATGGTGGTGATTGTGTAGGAGGGTCACAAACAAGAAAAATGTGATGAAGACCCCAGCTTACAGCTCCTCCATTAGTGAGAGGCACTGCAGGCAGGCTGCAAAAGAGTCCTTTCCCAGCTCCTGCTTATTTCCATGGGTAGGCAGATAAATTCCATTACTTCCATCCGCCAGGAAGAAGAGGAGTTGCTGGAATAGCTCATTGCCCGGTATTGTGGCTGATAAGGTTACAAGAGAAACCCTTCCAGCTCATCCGAGGGAGCGAGGGTGTCGCGAAGCTGCTGTTCCAGTGGAAGGCTATGTGCTTCGTCCGTGTTTGCTTCACTGGAACAGCTGTTAGAGAGAATTTTTCTGGTGCCAAAGAGATAATCTGACCTCAGGGAAAATCTTAGCCTGTAAGGGAACGGTTGTGAAAAGAGGCACACTGACCTCCTGCGCAGGCTGTCTCTGGCAATAGAGAGCTTAACAAGAAAGGGAGCAACCTTTGCACTGGCCTTCAGCTCATCTCGTTTGCACCTCAGGCAGGCATCCATTAAACAGGTGCCTTTTGCTGTCTGTAGATGAATTAGGAAGAAAATAGAGCAGTGGAGGATTCGGTGTGCGGCAAACGATTCCCAAGGGTTTGCACCAAGCACTGGGAACTAGGCAACGACACAGGACGTGTCGGATGCTGGGATGCGGGCAGAATCGGGTGTCTTGCAAGCCGTGCTGTGCATATGAGCCCATCATGCTAAGGTGGAGAGGAGACCAGCTTCCCCTCCTGTCAGCTGCTCCTCCTGTGTGAGAGCCACTTCTCGTAGCTGGAAGGACCCAGGGGGCTGTTGGGAGCGACTGGTCCAGCAAGAGTAAGAGAAAGCAGCTTTGCGTGCATTACCAGGCTGCTGCAGCCCTGAGCACCCAGCCCACGGGGTCCGCACCAAATCACTGCAAAATACCTGGATAGCTGCTGGCACGCTGTCACACGCCTCACAGACAGGCCCTAACGGCTGTCCGGAGGGTGGGGAGCTCAGCTGTCCTCATCGTAGCTATCAGCAGCAAACACTGAGCTCGGCCAGGGGTGTCGCATGCTAGAACTGCAGTGGGTTGTACCCAGATGCATTTGGACCAGATCCAAGTCGTGTTTGCTAATGTAAGAGGAGATCTGTACTCATTCAGCAGTACGTCTGCTGCCCACAATGGATTTTGCACGCAGAAACGGTAATTCACCCATCAGGCGATGGGAGATAGGAGCTGTGTGAGGGTGCCCTGACCTGCCGTACGAACGAGTGACACCAATAGCTGCTGAGCTGTTAGTCCAGGACCGAGGGCCCTCAGGCCGGCTGTGTTATCATCCCCCGTGAGTGTAATCCAAACCAACGGTTTTAACAAACACAAAATGCGATTCCAGGAGTTCACAAGAGGTGACAAGGGACAGAAAAGCAGAAAATAGTTTAGTCCTAACAAGCTTGCTCTCTACGCAAGGTGCTGGGCAGGGGTGAAGGGGCGTGGAAGTGTAACCCCCTGGGCATGGGACTCCTTTCCAAAGCTGGCTGGGGCAAGGCCGGGTCCCAGGGCTCCGTGCACTGAGGAAATACAGCTCCACACACTGCAGGTACCAGAGCACTCTTCAGAGGGGAAACTGGGGCTCCATACACTGGGGTACCAGGGCTCCATGCAGTGGGGGCACCCAGCCTCTGTGCACCAGGGTACAGAGCGCTGTGCACTGCAGGTGTCGGGGCAGCATGCATTGAGGTACGGGGGCTCCCTGCTTTGAGGTACTGGGGTGCTGTGCACTGGGGATACCTGGGCTCCATGCACCAGGATGCCAGAGCTCCATGTTCCAGGGTAGCAGGGCACCAAGCACTGGGGAGATCGGGGCTCTGTGCGTCGGGGTACCAGAGCTCCATGCACTGGGGGTAGGGTGGGGTGTTGGGGCTCTGTGCCCTAAGGTGCCAGAGCTCTATGCACGGGGGGATTGGGGCTCCATGCAGCAGGGGGGCTGATGCTCCGTGCCCCAGGGTCCCAGACCTCCATGCACGGGGAGGGTCGGGGCTCCGCGGTACCAGAGCTCCATGCACTGGGGGGACCGGTGCTCTGTGCCCTGGTGTACCAGGC
>NW_009200088.1:0-304 GCF_000690835.1 Fulmarus glacialis | reverse complement strand
CGCCGCCCCACGGCTCCCATGTCCCATCCAGGAGCAGCAAGCTGCCTTCCCCTCTGGGCTGGGGATTTTGGGGGGAGCCGAGCTGCCTTGCACCGCCTGGGAAACCAGCCCCATGTCCCCGCGCTCGCCTGCCCGGCTCTCTCACGTATCCCAAATCCCTCACATATGGTTTCTATATCACTTGGCTCTGCCGGCCCTTGCTCGGCTGTAAGCAAGCTTACTTTCCCTTGTCTTTCCATGCAGCTCTTGGCACGGGATGCTCGTCCTTCTCCCCGGCCCTGGTCCTCCCCCACGCTGCCCGTTC
>NW_009200087.1:4261-4740 GCF_000690835.1 Fulmarus glacialis | reverse complement strand
CGCACCAGCCCCGCCGGCCCTTCCTGCTCTCTGGGGGCGGAAAAAGCAGCGAGCCCTTCCAAGCATCACACCGGCTCCCCCAGGAGCCAAAATGTTTCATCCCCGGTCAGTCCGCTTGGGTAAATAAATAAATTGGCTAAGCCGAAACCATCGCTCCTCGTAAAACACGGTGCAACATCTGGAGAGGCAGAAGAGGAGCCCCCGCGTGCTGGGGTTGCTCACAGCGTGCACGGCCACGCATGTAGTGTCTTCCCATCGCCTGAACGGATCTTGTCCTCCCCAGGAGCATGACTAGCAAAAATATGAGCATCATCCATGACCGCTAGCAGGGAAGGGGCAGAGATGATGCGGCTGGGGATGTCGTGCACTCGTGCGAGCCACCCTGCCAGGGCATGCGGGATGCTCGCAGCGCTCGCTCAAATCAGATCAGTGATTTTTGAAAGGGAGCCTGTAAACCACCACCAATCCTGTCCCGAGCG
>NW_009200087.1:0-4063 GCF_000690835.1 Fulmarus glacialis | reverse complement strand
GAAGGAACAGCTCTCCCCTCCCAACACTCGCCCTCCCCTCGCCCGGAGCAGACGGACCTGGCAGGGCCGTGTTTTCCTAGCGCCTGCCTGAGTTTTATGGAGGAGCAGAGCTTACCTGGCATCTGCAGGCTGAATAATAAACCCTTTTAGCGGCAGGCTGGGTGTGTGGGACGGCGGGGGAGGCAGATCCCAAACCCACACGCCCGAGTGATTTACATGCAGCCGAGCAGCATTGCGACCGCCCGGCTGCAGACACCGCCGGGACCGCAGGGCAGCGGCCGCCCCGCAGCGGGGTTCAGCATCCCACCCTGGTCCTGTTCAGACCGCAGGGTTGGACTCTCCCAGTCTTCCCTCTGACCCGGCCCAGTTAGACCCCTGTAGCTCCGCACAGTTCCCATCTGGGAGGACGGGAAGGTTTGACCCCACAGCCCTAAGCCGTGCTCCTTCATTTTCCCCATGGGCCCTTTCTCTCCATGGAGGTTCTCCATCCTTCACATACTTAGGGCAAACTTTATCCCAAACACCCTGCCAGTTTGCCTTCCTCCATTCCTGGTGTCCTGGCCCATGCCCAGCATTAAACCTCTCCAGCTCCCTTCTGCTTCCTTCATTGATGCATCTTCCCCAGCTTGCCTGCTGGCCCCGCACCGCCGTGCCGGTGGGATTTCCACCGAGCTCCCGCTCCGATCGCACACACGCATTGCTCTGTCGCGCAGCGCGGATTGCAGTGGTTCCCCCCTCCCCCCACACCCTCCCCAAGGGTTTGTACCCCAAGCCCACATCCAATCTGCTGACACTGAACAGTACATCCATCCCTCCCTCCCCAGAATTGGAGGGCAACGAGAAGCTCGGGGGGGATCTGGAGTCCCCTTGCGGGTACATAAGAAGGAAAATGTCCATTTGAGTGTTACAGACTGCAAGAGTAGCCCCGTCTCTTCCAAAAGCCAAAACATGAATTTACTGTCCCCTCCCCAGACCAAAGCAGCCGTAAGACCTGCCCCTTCCCCACAGCTCCTCGCCGCTGGCGCAGCGCACCGGGGCTGGGAGCAGCCCACCGCAGCCCTGGCAAGCAAAGGGTGCGCTTTGGCACCCAGACCCACGACCTGGAGCTGGTGTGAATTGGGCTAAAAACTGCTGGTGTGAAAAAATACATTAAAAAAAAAAAAAACTACCCAGATTCTGTGGGGGAAAAGCTGCGAGCCAGGATATCGGCGATGGGGTGTGAGCAGCTGCCTGCAAAGCAAACACCTGCGGGTACGTACGGACTCGCCATCCCTGTGCCTGGACAGATGCCCCTCTGCAGACACACTTTCATACCCCTAAGGCACGTGCCTGCCCGAAAAATCTGACACCATGTTTTCTATTCTCTTTACACAGCAGCTGAGCGCGGTTTCATGCGAGCAGCAGTTACCCTGTGTTTATTTTAGCACCATAGCAAAGTTCAATTTTAAAAGGACGGGCTGTTTTTGGTGGCTCCGACTTGAAATTTTGTTTAACAGAAAAGAAGAGGGAAAAAAAAAAAATAAGGCAAGAAGGGGAAGAAAAAGATTTGGGTGAAATTTAATAAGTCCCGTAAACTTTGCTGAGTCCTGTAGAACATCCCCTGCAGCCCCGTGCTCCCACCAGAGCGGCCGGGGCTGCCAAGGGAGCAAACAGACCCCATTATTATTAGGCACGGCCGGACCCTGCAAACACCCCTGCTCACCACCCCTCCTCCAAATTGCGAGGGCTCCAGCAGTCGCGTCCTCGCCGCCCGCATGTGCACAGACAGCCACGGGTGCCCTCTGCCCCACCGCTCCGGAGAGGAGCGGGCTGAAGGGAGACCAGTTCATGAGCATCAAGTATGCAAAAGGCTGCTACAAAGAGGAAGGAGACAACCCGGCAGGGCCCCGGCAGGGGCAGGACGCGGTGGCACCGGCCCCTGCCGCAGCAGCAACGGGACGGACTGCCAGGACGGTGCCTACAGCCTCCTTGGAAGGAGAAGCAGAATGAACCCATCAGGGCTGCCACAAATACAGCAACCGGACCAGGGCAGGGCATGCATTAAATGCCTCCAAGCTCCTTCCCAACCCTGCTTTTACAGATTTACACTTCTTTGCTTCCATCAGCCGCCAGCAGGGATGAGCCACACTCTGCAGAGGCAGAGGAGCATGGGGGCTGCCCGCAGGCTCTCCGTCCGCATCCCGGCGACACGGACCAGTACCAGGGATGGGCATGGAAAGCTGGGTTTGGTTCCCAAGCAGGAAAGGAGGGTTCAGCACATGGCATGCCTGCTACGAGGAACGAGGCTTCTCATTTCAGAGCTCATTTGGCTGCCGCAGGTAAATGAAGGGGAACGGGGAGATAAGAGGGAGGCGAAGGGAGGCACAGCCCTGCGCCCCTGCTCCACCCCAGCCGCCGCTGCGGCTCCGGGAGAGGCGATGCACGCTCATGAGCTTCAGGAATGAGATGAAGAGAGAAAGACAAAAGGGACGCTTTGTGGAGAGACTAAATTAATTCAATTTCATGCAAAAGGAAATTTGTTCCCTCTGCCAGAAAGAAAATAAAATGGAGCAAGCGGCGCAAAGGAGAAGCCCCCCGACAGCAATCCCTTTCCTCGTGTCGATCCAGCCAGTGCTGACCCAACGCACCACGCCGAAGCCACGCGTGTGTCCCCCCCACCGCAGAGCAGCAGGGCAGGGCACAGCACCTCCAATTAGGATGCCGGGACAGGGAATGAAAGGCAAGAGAAATTCTGCTTAATTGAGAAACTGCAGCCAGGCCATGCTTGCCTAAGATTATACAGAGGAATGCAAGTCTCCTTTACAGCGGGCTCATTCGCTTGAAACAAAAATGAATAGAGTGGACTCCAGGCGGGAGAGGAAAAGAAAAATAAAGATTCATATGACCTGGATTTAGGGTTGGGATGAGATCTGGTGACTGCCCGAGGACTGGAAAGCCATTGCACGCTCCCACCCCGTCGCAGCCCCATTCGGTGTCTTCCTCCAAAAGCCTCGACCCTGGCCACAAAACCTGCTCGGCTGGGAGCACCGAGCCCCTCATGGCCCCCCAGGGAATGCCATTAACGCTCCCCCTGCGCCCGCAGCAGCGGCCAACCTGCAGGGACCTCCCAGTCACCCAGGAGAAAGCCATCGAGCTTTCTCCCTGGCCCATAAGTCTGGACAGTCGCCAGCGGGAAGGAGACAGCTCAGGGAGGAGCCAGCCCCCCCGAGCCAGCTCCACTCGCAAAGGGACACGTGCCTGTGCCTAGCCCGTTGCAAGGGGAAAGCAAAAAGCACCAGCTTCCCCCTCTTCCAGGCGGTTTTACCCAGGTCCCATTCCAGTCGGAAAGCTGAAAGCCCTCATCCATCCCGCAGCTCCCCGTGGTGCTCCAGGAGGCACCCACTTATTCCTGCGCCCATCTAATCTCTGCTGGTTCACTCCCATGGGGGAAAATTCATCCTCGGCACGGACAGAGCACACAGCATCCTTGGAAGAGACCCCTACTTAACGCCTGCCAACAGCCACCTTGCACCCATGGGCCAGATCCCCAAAACCAGAAAGGCTCTTGGCTCCTCCTTCAGTCCTTGAGCTCCCAAGGAAATCAATGAACTGCAGAGAGCCCAAATCCTTCTGTGGATCTTGGCTGAAGGGACTATTATTCTGGCGCAGACCAGAATAGGCCATTTTCTGTGCTCTGGCAGGAGGGCAGCCCCACAGCAGCATCCGTCCCCGGCAGCCCCCGGCCCCGCACCGCCAGCTGCCCCGGCAGCGACCCCGCGCTGCTGCACTCCAGCCTGATTCAGGATTTGCACCAAATCACACCATGTATTTGCACGTCCAAATACACCTTTTGGTCCTCAACCTCCCGCCCCTAAACCAGGCAGGGCCAGCAAAGCTGCCTGCAGAGCCGGAGTGATGCTACGGAGGAGGGAGGGGAAGCATGCCGAGGGACGGCGTTTTCCCACCTTTTACCTGCCCTCTCTGCTATTAAAAACCACTTTGTTTTTTATCAGCAGGTCTGCAAAGATTCCCCTTCCCACAAACCTCCTCATAGAATAGAATCATTGAATCATTTAGGTTGGAA
>NW_009200086.1:17362-28052 GCF_000690835.1 Fulmarus glacialis | reverse complement strand
GGCCGCCCGCGTTAGCGTTCCGTCTGCTTCCATACATCATGTAGAGTTAAACAACGGCGTTCCTTAGTCGGGCTGGAGCCTGTTTTAAGGTATCAGAAAGATAATCAGTCAGTTAAAGAGAAGCTGCTGCAGGTTCAGACCCGACTAAGCTGGCGGGGCTGCAGGTGCCGCGTGCCACGCGCGACTCGCTGCTCCCTTAGAGGGGGCTTGCGAGGCTGCGGTCCTGCAAATGCAGCACGGTGATAAGAAAAATAAGGCATGTGTTCAGTGTTTGCTTTGTACATTGTCCGTTTCACTGAATCACAACACGATTCTGTGCTTGGTTTAATTTTCCACACACAAAAATTATGTATTTGTTTAACTACAAGCTATCATTATAAAAATCACAGCAGGTGACAGCGTCAGGCTAGGACACAAGGTGACTGAGCTGCCTCAGAGCTGCTGTGCCTTAAACCAGCCGCCATTAGCTCCAAGGTCACGCTTTACCAACCAGCAACAGCTGGAGCAGCGTTGCGTCGGGCTTTCGGTCGGACTTTTCCTCTGCGCCCCGGCACAAACTGATGAGATAGGATTCGCTCACTGTCTTGGTCGCACTTTTGATTTGGTAGGCAGGATCTCTACCACAACACTCAAACCTGTTTTTTTCCATGGCAACTAAAACATACCCTGTAAATGTATGCGCAGTATTTAGGTTTATAGGTTGTGTCTGCATTCACAGAAGCATATGATTTGTCTGAATTATAATTGCTTCTTGCCATAAGTGAATGGATTAACTTCAATATGAGTGTAACTTGCATTACATTTCCTTTTTCCTTTTAAAACAAACTAAAAAAAAAAATCATGCAACTGCTTTGCTTGCAGTTAAATACCTGAAAAGTTCAGTACCGGGCGATGTGAGGTGTTCTGGAGCACGCAGGTATCTAGAGTCTGAACCTTCACTTATTTAAACCATCATACACCTAAATAGGAAAGCTCCACACAGTCGCAGATGGACCATGCATTTTTCTGTGCAGCTGTTTTCCAGCACAGAGCTGCCAAGCAGGGGCAGCACAGAAATCTCGACCTACGGTCGCTGTGAAGTTGCTCCCAGCGGAGAAGCAAACAGGAAGAACTTCCCGTCATGTTTGAGCAAGATCAGTTTGACCTTCAGAGTCCTTGGTGCTTACAGCTGGTGATTTTACAGAGTTCACGGGTGATACCCAGACATAACTGAATTTTGTCATTGACTTAAGCAGATAATTTCACCCAGTAGATTTCTTCTTAAAAGGGTGACTTTCTACAGAATGCCAAACGGGACATCCCCGATTTCTTTAAAAAGGGTAATGTCACCATGAAATTTTGCGAAGAGGCCCAACATTACAAGCACAGGAAAACTTGGCCGATGTTCAATAGACCAACAGTTACAGAGATGCCTCTTCATTTCTTACACCACTGAAGGTCAACTGCTGCCTTAGTTTTAAGTTCATGTGAAGAATTGAGAGTTGGGGTAGGTTTAATAAAGTCTGCCTCTTCCATGGTTTCTGTAGGATGTTTTATCTGTAGGCAGCTGGCCAAGGTATTTTCACTAAAATATTTTTGGTATGAAATTTGTTAATTTTTTAATCAAAACTTTCGTATTTAGATTTTTTTTAAAATAAATAATTTACTAAAAAAATAGATAGTAGTACCAACAGATAAGCTTTGCATATAAATTGGAATAAAGAACAGGCCTATTTTGAACTATGTGGATTTTTTAACCAGTTGTATCAGGGCAGATTTATGGTGCATGCAAAAGAGGTTGGTGCTGCCTCACCTCCCCAAATGTTCTCAGCTTCCAAAGGGAATGAGTAAAAGAGAAGACACAGCTACAGTTCTGCTTCAGCAATGGCTTAGTAGCACGGCGACAACAGCTTAACTACCGGTATGCACCAAGAGCGATACACTGGGACAAATTACCGGCACATACCTACTCACGCGCACACACACACACAAACTAGGACATGAAACCAGTGCAAAACTTGGGACCATGAAAAGATTTCCCTGTACTCCCACTGCAAAGGTACAGCACTCTCTCTACATCTCTCAGGCTGTGTCCAAAAGGCAAAAAACTGAGGCCTAACTTCTCACATAAACACACAAACAAGACTCGCCTGTTTTCACAGAAGTACATCAGCACGAGATGAGAAAACATCCTATTAATGTATGTCACTACACCTATCTACTGGTGCCTTCAACTCTTTCTTTAAATGCACAGGTCAGTTGTCAAACAGCCTATGCCGAATGCAAAATTATTTTGTTAAGGACCCAACCTTTCTCTTTGAAACTAAACCAAGAAAACTAAAAATGTAAATACCAGGGCCCTTAGGACCTGGCCATTTCTAAAACTTCAGCTAATTGGTTGCATGCCAAGCACCCCACTTCGTTATAAAACTTCCTTTAAAGAATAGCTAAAAAATAACAAAGAAAAGTCAAAATGTTTAAAGCATTCTGTGTGTAATGAGTGCTTTCCAAAGCCCTTTGCCCAAACTAAGTATATATTAGGTGTTATAAGAACAAAAATATAAACTGCTTTTTCTTTGATAAGCATCTTAAAACACATCGTAATTAAGGCACAACATAACATGCTGCACTGCGCTGTAAAAAGAAGAATGCAGAAACAAGATGTAGCCAATGTGGCGTCACCAGGGATTGCTCAAAAAAAATTTTACTGCAAATGGAGAAGGGGAAGAACCTGCCTCGTTCATGGGGGGCGGGGAGATTAAGAATGGCAAAACCCTGAATGAGTTTCTACCAGTCAACTGGAGACTAAGAAAGCTTTTGTAAGTATATCACAAGGAGAGTGGGAAAATAAGCCAGAAAGAAGTAAGTTCTATTAATAAATGAGAATAGGAATTAAATTACTGATAAAACCACCAGAGATACTGATTCCCTTTTTAAATCTGCCTTTAGCGTGACGCACTTCAAATGTGGAAGTGGATTTAGGAGCTTAACCCTAGGCACACTTTTTTCTTTACTATGTTTGACAACTTGACAGGATCAAGCTCTGCACTGTTATGACAGCATAACCAGTATAGTTTTCTTTGATGAAATTATTCCTGATTTACGGTGGAGCCAGCTAGACAATTTTGACCTACAGATGTATTATTGCTGTAAACTGACATGAGTATCACCACTCTCTTTCACCGGTATATCTTCCGCCTACACCAACTTATAGTCAGTAATTGTTGAGTTTGCAGTTAATATTCATGCTCTTAACAACGTATGGGAATGCTTATTTGGAAAGTAAGGTTGTTCGTAATCAAATAGATAAGAATGCACCATTTGAGGCATATGGCTTTATGTGATAAAAGGAGATATCATCGAGAAAGGAGATTACAAATCAGTCTATCTTGCTACAAATCCAAAACTCCTTCAAAGAGTTTAAATATTTAGTTTAAGATGTCATGCAGTGCCTTTACACTTAATATAATCAGTCACCAGAGCCAAGCAGATCATGCAGGGTTCTCGTGCTTAGCGCTCTCTTTACAAAGCAATTGCTAAAAAGAGAACTTCTCAGCAGTACCATCCTTCATTGCTGCTTTACAGGGTTTGAACATGCATGTGTTCAACATATGCTTTTGACTCTTCACTGCAGAGAGATTTTTCCTTTTTGAAGTTTTCGCAAATAAAAAAATAAATCACACTGATTTTCATACTTTGTATAAAATATGATTATATATTTTATATAGGTGATGGGTGATTTTTCACATTCCATGTTCCTGATGATGTAGGAATTATCAATATATCAGTTATCAGCAGGTAAAAATGCAATCCACTGACAAGCACTGGCTTGAGGAAATAGTAAAAGGTGAGCTTACAAATTCGAATTCACAGGCTGACTTCAATGGCAGTAGATGGATTTATCCCTCTGGAACCAATGCCGGAGCATTAAGACAACCAATGCAGTGCTGCAGTGAAAGTACGACTGTACTTCAGGACTTTTAAAGTATATTTTTAATGCTTTTCCCTAGCATTGTTTACTGTAAAATTCATTCAGATGGGTTTTAAACTGAGCAGAAAATGTCTCACTCACTTAATTCACATTCAAATAAAATGGCAGCACTTCTGTTGTCCAAATTGTATTTCCAGGGTTCCAGCTAGCAGCCAGAAAAGGCATGAAATAGAAAGTTGTTTGTATATTGTAAGATTAAATCTAATCGTTGTTAAGCTTCACACTTCATTTATTGTTCCACTCCACTATATAAAAACCCACATACGTGAATAGTGTTCTGCAGCTGTTAATAACCAATGCTAGAATTAATATAAAAAAGAATATTACAGGTTACTTACTCATGATTTCTGTTACTTAACTCTTGATGTCTACACCCATGCAAGTGATTTTACACCCCATTGAAGTCCATGAAAGAAATGCATTTTTAGAGGGTAAAATCCTCTGCCCTATGTTAGACCTCCACTTTAGGACATAAAGATGAACCACACTCTAGAATTGTCTATTTATTTCCACTGACTACAAAGGTTGACTGCATGAGTAGGTCAAACGCAGATGTCCGTATCTGTCGGATAAGCTCCACCTTTAATGCTTTTTATGTTGCCCTTCAAAATACGGAAGACACAACGTTCAGTTACAGTGTGTACCATACGGTATACACAATGTGGAGTAGTCGGTACTCTGAAATGTACAGTACTGGTATGTAGGAGGTATTTCAGATCAGCTTACATATCCCTGAATATCAAAGATGGGGATGAAGTCACACACGTGTACACAGAAAGCAGACTTGTACACAGAAAGCTGGTAACATGTTTGCTAGCCAGCACATTATGAACATTTCTTATGGTCTGATCCTGCAAGCTAATGTGTATCCTAGATTCAAACTTTCATAGGATTTTTGATGGAAAAAAATGTCCAATACTATCAGGAGGCAGCTTGATACGTGGGGGAATTTAGCAAGTAAGATACAACTGGCACAGAAGCAACCGCAAGGACCTGGCACAGGTAAGAGAACTGACCCCTCCTGGCTTTCTGAAAGTTTTCACCTTCTCCCTCACTGCCCTCCACACACATATTTAAACAGCTGATTTGTTTCCCACAGCAAAAAGAAAAGAAGAAAATAAGAAAAGGGAGGGACACTTCTTAGTTCCTCTCTTTTCTTGCAAGTTGCTCTAAAATGTATCTGGTGCACTCTGGTGGCCGCTTCGGTAATTCTTACTTCGATTACTTTGCAAAAGGTGAAACAGTAACTACCGATGCTGTTTTTGAGATTATCTATGCAAAGACTAATGAGCACATGAATTTATTCCAGTTTATCCAGTTCGATTTTTTGTGAACGCACCCACTGGAGAAATTGAGGTCTCGCCCATCGCAGCCCATCTGCTTACCTTACATAAATCACAGGAGGGGTTGAGTGGCTGAGGTTCTCATCTCATCTGCTTTATGTTTTTGCTCATGGTCAGACAGCTGCTGAATTTTACCCAGAAGTATATCAGTTTCAGTAGTGGTAATTTATCCACGTTTATCTGTAGCATGACCTTGCACAAACCCTCATATCAGTTCTTGCTTCCCTTTCCCTATCCATATAACGGGGCTAGTAATATCTAGCTCTTCATGAGGATTATTCACCATATGTTGAAAGGTACCAAAAAATGCAACACATGACTTCCCGTTACATCACTATGTTTACTTTCTTTTGGTGCGTGATTTAATAGGGATAAAATGGCACAGAGAACAGATGATAAATCTAGTACACTTTGCAGTATCTCCACGAGGTATAGGACTTTAGGGGGAAACTTAATACCACAACTGATGTTTCATGCCACTTTTGCAAAGTGGAAAGTCAGCATGAATGTTGGGGACTAAGGGATTTTCACTGATGACTCTGAATGCCCCCTTTCTCTTGAGCTAGTTTTGCTACAATTTTTGTTTTATAAACCGTGACTTCACATATGCCACTAATTATGAACAAACAGTGTATTTTCAGAATATAATGGCCTCGGGCCTTCTTAATTCTCCCAAGGTGTCACCTCAATGTGGTGCACACCGAATGCATTCACTGCATAGGTAGATAACTCTACTAGCGTACGAAAATGAAATAAAGATAAAAGAAAAACTCTGGAGCGTGGTATCTCATGTTCCTGTTCAGTCCTGTTTTACATTTATACAAGGCAGCTGTATAACCCTTCAAAAAGAAGGGTTAAACATGCTACGTGCTTTTGGTTTTGTCAGGGAGAGATTTTCCATCCTCCTGACCATCCTTGTTGACTCTTTCTGCATCTGTTCCAATTTGAATTGATCTTTCTTGAGCACGAGGGCCCTGAACTCCGTAGAGCAACTGGTACCTTGTACAACATCACAAATACTCTCCTGACTATATCACAAACACAGTATTGTGGAAAACATTAGCTTTTCTCATGGCTGCTTCTCACATCGGTGCTTAGAGTCCTTCTATGACTGACTTGTACATATGCGTGTATGAGACAGTTTGAGCAGATTTGCTGACCAGTTTGCACATTGAAGCACACATAGGAAGCTCATTCTGAAATTTCTTACAAGGGATATGTACAGCGTGGTAGGGGGCATTCACTTTGTTGTTATAAAGGTGCTGTCATATGAATGCCAGAAATCCTGGGTTTGTCTCTTCTCTTGGACATTGCAACCACACCAAACCCCCTGGAGAGGCAGAAGCGGAGAAGATTCCTGTAACTCACAACTCCACCTCTCTTCTCCTTTAAGTCAGGAAGTACACCCCTTGTCCAGAATTTGGGGTGTTACTGAATGGATGAACCAGCTGAAGTTTCATCAGGTGACATGGAGATGGTGCCAGCAAGTGTGAAGAACATACTTGAAAATAAAAGTATGATTTGCTGCTTTAAAAGGCAGGGTGTATCCATCACTCAGGTTCACGGTCTGTGTCAGCTACTCACCCCCTGCCTTAGATCAGGTTTGAGTAGGGGCTGGGATAGTTTTTTCAGTCTACATCTGGCTAGGAAGTTGAAACCATGCTCTCTCTCACACATGTTCACTAAGTCAGTCTGCACGTTGACTGGGAGCTCTTCTCTTCATTACCCTTCTAATTTTGCTGTTGCCTGCGGATTTGATCACAGCTGAATTTGCGGCACAGAAACATCTGGTGAAGTAAAACGTACAGCAGCCACGAAGGAGAAGAGTTTCTTCTGAGTTTAGTCAGTCAGAAAAGCTCATGAAAATTGTGACACAATCCTAAACTGAGCAAGCCAGAGCTATCCAGAAATGTCGCTGTGAGCTGAGAAGAAATGCTTCAGAACAAAGAAAGGAACAATTGCATGACTCATGGGCTGTGAGGAAGAAAACCACTTCTCTGTGAGGGCTTTGAAACTGAAGATTACCCAGTAAAACTTCAAGTTAACACAAAGCAAAATATTCTTAGTTCTTTTTTATTGACAAAAATATTCATTTTGCATTACTCGCTTTCATCCCCAAAAAATCTTAGAGAAATGTTTCCTTCTCTCACATTTTACACAATGCAATCAAATTCAGCCACCCTTAATATGGAATATTTCAAGTTGTCAGTAATATTTTTGGTATTTTGAACTGAAACAATCTTTTGAATTCAACATGAGTTAAAAAAATGGTTCATATCAACTCAGAACTGCATTTTCCAGAAATTTAACTAAAATCCAAAAGAAGGGCACCATACTTTAACCACATGTGAAATCCTGACTACAGTTTGAGAAATACCGTATTAATGGAGCAGTATCTCTTAAAACCATATGTGTATGTATCAGAGACAAATCAGGAAGGAGGAATAGAAGTCCCCACATTCTTGCTTGTCTTGCCTTTTTCATCAGTTTACCAGGCTTGTTTCTGTTATGCTTGCATTCTGTAAAAAATCATCCACAAACACAACCAAAATTTTTTCTACAACTTTTGCATAAATTAGCTTTGACAACAACGCTTAGCACTTGTAATTTTGAATTAAATTTGAATGTAAGTGTATGATATTTGGGATTGGAAGCTATTTTCCAATAGCATTATTGTAAAAAGGATTGGCCAAATTTTAAACAAAGACATTCACAAATGTAAACTGCAGGAAAAAAACCTGATTATTTGTTTCTGATAGTACTTCTGATGCTTTTTATTTGCTCTTCATAGCTATTCAAAACTAACTCTTGTGTAACTCTCATGAATAACATCTACAAGGAAAATTAATGTGAATACTTGTGCAAAAATTTGTAAAAGAAATAAATATTTGAGTTTTTAATTGGTTTATTGAAAGCAGCCAGCGAGAAAGCTGAAAAAATACCAGTCATACAACAAGAATAATAAAAACTCAAAGCCCTATCATAGCTGTACTATAGTACCATGTTACAAAGTTCGTAAGTATTTCTAGACTGATGCATAGCCACACACACTAGGCACAAATAATTTTAAAGAAAGCATCAAATTTGTAGCCTCTAAGGCCTCAGTCCTCTACGGGCACATCTGTGACAGTCATAAATGACTAAATGCAATAGATCACTTGTTGCAGCTAATTTGCTCATCTCTGACTGCAGAGAAATTGTGATAGACAGGTTTGTAAAGCAAAGTTCAGACAGAGCTGCAGAAATACAAGGCAAGAATATACTACCACTGCTGTGTATTTTGGAAGCAATCGCTGGTGTTACGAAGGCTAAACTTTAAAGTTTGCCTACATCAGGATATCATCTGTGTAGTTTCTTCAGGAAAAACATAACGTTTCCAGTTCACTTGGAAGATATTCACAAAAAAAAAGGTATTTATGTTATAGCGGTTAGATTTACTTTGATTTAATAAGTATCTTACTATTTAATAACTCACGCTATGTACAATACTGTTCACCATATGTCCAGCAAAGAAAAAAAGAGAGAGCAGCTGAAGTGTCTTTTAAATAAGAATGCATATGGCGAAAAGCAATGTAAATGTACGTAAATGTAAACATATACATAACATAAATATTATGAGGGCATCTCTGATCAAGTCTCCTGAAATTTCAGTCTATGAAATGCAATCGTAGCTTCAGTGGGAGAAATGAATATGGTCAACGAACAAAATCAGAACGAGACTGCACGGCGCAAAACAGGCCGGGAAAGTGGGGCAGTTTGCGGAGGAGGATGCACACGCGTACCCAGCAAGAGGGAAGAGCACCCAGGGAATGGCTCCAAGCCACGTGGCTGCCACAGGGAAGCGGGGCTCCGGGTGAGCCATCACGACATGTGGCTGCGTTGGGGTTTGGTCTTTGACGACGAGCCCTTGGCTAGTGCTCTCAAATCAGGGGAGGGTTACATCTTCGCACTCGAAAATCAATGGAAATGGTGCTACTAACTTCCATCAGTGGAAGCATGCATTTTCCTCAGGGACAGAAAGCAATTCCCAGGATCGGGGAACACCACCCCTTATACATCTTCGTGTATTTTTACTAAATACAGAATCAAACTGCCAGAAGGCACTATAATCTGGTCACTAATATTTCCATCTCAGAACTTACATGAGTCCATCCGTCTCTTATCGTGGGACAAATTATCTAAAATACGAAGGAATCATCAGCTTCTCTTTTCTATCCTTCCTTGACCATAAAAGAAAGGGCTGTATTACTTTACATACTGTGAACTTGTGTGTATGAGAGACAGACAGAGGCAGAGAGCCGAGGACCACATTTTGTGTTAATGAAAGGTAACGTTTTTGAAGGGGCACATCGTTTCCAGCCAGAGTATCATCTCTTTATCAGTAATTATGCATTTTAACAATCCCTGTATAGTAAGTAGCTTGCATAAACTTTTGGTTTTGCCTCTTCTCCCAAACTCATTTTCTACCGTCTTTAAAACTGAAATATAAGAAGTAAGCACTTTCAGTGATTTAAGGTGAGCATTTCACAAATTCTCATTGAAAAGAGACTCATCTTGTATGTAAGCGTGCATGACAATGAAACTTGTTAGAAAATGTTACAAAGAAGATACTTCTGATACCATGAGCTCTGCTGCTCTTGAGGGACTTCAGCACCTATTTAATTTAACTTTGTTTTGGAACACGTTACAGAAGTACATGTGGGGATAATCATCTGTAGGAGCTTTCATCACCTGCTGGCTGATGTACAAAAGCTTCAACTACACACAAGTACCTCCGCTCTGGGAGAGTCTACAATTTTCCCAGAATTACAACAACGATATTAACAAATATCATAAAATTACATTTCTGTTAGCTTAGCTGGTTAGGGGTAATCAAGTAGTAGTCATATGAAAAACACGTTGTTTGTGTTCTGCTTTTCTCTGTGCTATCGCATATAATCTGGATTTAAGAGGACACAAGGTGAAGGACAGATCAGAAGCGTGGCAAAACCAGCACACAGGCCACAAACAAACAAGCAAACTTCAAATACTATCCAGTATTTTTGAGACTTCCATAGCTGGGATCATCAGTGCTTGTGAAGAAGGTAGCCTTACTTTATCAAAGGCTGAAAAAGCTTTGGAAAATGGGGTTATAAATGACAGGACAGTAGAATACAGCAGCTTTGCTACAGCCAGAGCACGTGTGGCAAAATGTAGACCCCACCGGTGTCAGAGACTAAGCCTCTGCTGATTTTCCTGGGCCTAAGATTTCATCCCCGAGTTCCTGTCCTGCGTGAGCGCAACAGCAGCTGCAACACCCGGGCTCCTTTACGCTCATCGCTGAGGGGACGCCGGAGAGGCGGGCACCGGGGTGGCTCCTACCAGCGCTTCAGTCCCC
>NW_009200086.1:0-17305 GCF_000690835.1 Fulmarus glacialis | reverse complement strand
CAAAGTCTCTTCTGAGGAATAAATAAATAAATTCACGAGTGAATTGTTTGCTCTCTGGGTTTTGGACTCATATAACATTTGTAATATATAAATCGCTTTTTCCTTGGTTTTGGGGGGGTGAGGGGGGGGATAATTATAGGACAACCAAATATTTTCTTATTCTGCTTTCTGTTACATTTTTACTTAGATCACCATTTGATTTATTTCAACATCTTTCTCTGTACTATGGAGGTCTTTTATGAAATAGCAATATGGTAAAAAATTTAGCCCACCCTTTCTTTTGGGTAAAAAAAAAAATACAACAGATGGGAGAGGGGGTGAGGGGGGGGATAATTATAGGACAACCAAATATTTTCTTATTCTGCTTTCTGTTACATTTTTACTTAGATCACCATTTGATTTATTTCAACATCTTTCTCTGTACTATGGAGGTCTTTTATGAAATAGCAATATGGTAAAAAATTTAGCCCACCCTTTCTTTTGGGTAAAAAAAAAAATACAACAGATGGGAGAAGGGAACAGCAATGTGAAACTCTACAAGGGTTCACACACTATTCTTCCCCTCAGTGCTTCCACTGCAGTGATGGGATTACCAGGTGTCAGCTCCCTCTTCCCTTCACGTTCAGGCTGGGCACTTGTCAACAGTACCCAATTTTGGAGCACTTCCCGAAAGAATTAGAAGAATTATGGAAAGGGGGCTTTCTCAGTAGGGCCTTCTACACTTTCATTTTGCCAGTTGGACTCTTCCAGAACAGGTAAAGAAAAAAGACCCTAGTGTAGATAAATTTTATCAATATAAGACTATTTGTAACATTTAATACCTGTTCAGGTATTTAGGTGGATGTAGCAGTATAAAGCGCTTTCCTACTGGAGCTGCAGTAGGGCTGTTACTAGTATAGCTATTGTTTATAAAAAAATCACATTTCTCACTGACATAGGCTGGTTTTCAAGAGTGCAGAAGCCCACAAACCACTCACAAAAATTAGGAAAATTAATCTTCAGCCATTGAGCCTTCAGATATCTATTAGTTTTAGTTTTACCAAAGAAGCAGCACAGAGACCACGTGTCTGTATGCTGTTTCTGGGGCTCCTGGCCATGAATAAACAGTTAAGGGGAAAAAGCTCATGCCTGCCAAAATAATTCTTTTTTCTTTTCTTAGCCTTTTAGTTTCTTCCCTTCAGTTGCATCACTAAAAATTAAGACAAAATTGCTATAAAAGATTATTGTTACAATAAGAGCAGATGCTCATAGGAACAGATTTTAAGCTGAAGATTTTTCTTTTTCCTAGCCCCAGTTTGAGAGTTATCTATTTGTGGAAGCATCAGGTTCTACATTATCTATGCAAAGTGCATTTCATTACAGTAATCACGGGAAGATATTTTCACAAGGAATCAGCACAATGTATAATGTGTGCTGTAATGTTATGCAGAAATATATATTACAATATACAACCATAATAGTTTTAAATGTCTTAAGTGCTGCCTGAAGTACTTGTTACATGGGCAAAACTGGAATGTTGTTTTTCCCCATGAAGCAAGTACATAATTTTTTAGCTGCCAACAAGCTGTGAAATGGTAATAACTTTAGGATGCTGACATATCCCACCACCATGAGTGCCAGCCTCCAAGGGCTTCAAGTATCCTGCTTTAGTCAGTAGAATTCCCTACTTTTAACTATTCAGTTCAGAATATTGTAACTATTTTAGTCAACCTAATTTCTCATTCTTTTGACTGCAGATAAGTACTTTAATGAAAAGCAAGGCTAATAGTTTAAAATAAAGCTTCATCACAGTTGCTTTGCAAGGACCTAAATTTCAAAGCATAAGGACCCAGTATGTGTGTTGTATTTTGTATTATTCACATTTAGGGACAGAAACTACAGAAGTGCTGGAATAGATGATTATGTACCATTCTTAAATTACAGACATATAGCAAAATACAAATATACTTACAAATCTACCAATGGCATTTTCTGTATTATACTTGGTGTATGTCAGAAAGTCTTTTAAGCCATAAAAGTACATGGCAAACTTTTTGGCATAACATACTCTTACTGAAGTAAACAATGTGCATTAATAATAAAATAAGTATTGGCCTAAATTGTACAGTCAGATCAGGTTTTCTGTTAAGAGGCTGATTGCCCCCAACATCCAAACAAAATACAACGGAAGCTGTTTTTATGTTTAAACAATATTCAGATTTAAACTATATCAAATATCATTTCTAATTCAGTGCTTAGTTGGGTATACCTGGCTCATACAAGTAATCCTAGTGATTTTACTGCCGGCTACTGTAATTAGAGGAATCAATTAAAAAAAAACACCACAAAAAAACCCAAAGAGGGCAGAGAAGGTGGTCTGCAGGTGAAGACTGGGACCTAAATTAGTAAGATACAAACCTCGAAGGGGAAAAAACAGAGTTGTGTCAGCAGATCGTTCACTGTCTCTTCCAGTAGCAGAACTAAGGCAAATTAACTATAACTACAATGAAAAAACTGATTCAAAACAAACAGAAAGTGGTGGCATTTCACGTAATCTGTCATTACGCAGCGGAATTGCTTGCCACAAGATGCTGGGGAAGCCAAAAGCTTACACAGGTTCTCGGCAAGACCGGACATGTTCACGGAAAAGAAACCCATGGACTATCACTAAATACATAGAAAGAACATCTGGCTCAGGAATTGCCTGGCAGCATATGGCTGCAAGGTGGCGAAAGCGTTGGGAATGTGGGCCCTGCTTTAAAATTCTTTTATGGGTGTCTTTTAAACACAGGTAGGATACCAGATAGATGGACTTTTGGTCCAATCCAGTAGAGCTACTTTTATGTTCATATAGGCCATAATTTAAAATAATTCTGGTTCCTTGCAACCAGAAATGAAAGTAGTGTAAATGCATACGAATGACAAAAAATACAAATCATGATTCAGTGTATAGGACAGTAGCAAAAAACTTTTATTATATTGCATTATTTTAAAAAGTTACTTTTTTAAAAAGTAACACATCCTGTTAACTTTATGATTGAATTTCTTGAACTTTCTGAGGATACAATTTTCTGATTATATTTAAAAGCATCAGCATTCAAGGAAATCTGGATCACATTTAATGTGCTGCGGTCACAAATAACTCTCAGGAACTCAGTCCTAAACCTGGATCTTGTGATGTGCAAGGTGGCGTGCTCCTGCTTTGCAGAAATGAAGCAATTCTTCAATTCTAACCCCTGTAGCTGAAACATTTTAAACACAGAATAACACTGACAGTGTACTTATCTGCAGAACACAGGCCCCCTTCTAAATTGCAAGCCAAGTTTTTAGCTCATAGTGGATGTTCAGTGTTATCTTAATTCAGTGAATTATGTATTAGCAAAATAAACATGTATTTAAATTTTAATGGTGCATTTTAGTCAGGCGAAACCGTTGTGTTTATGCCCTGATTGGAAATGTAAATATCGAAAACGTCAATGGACAAACAGAAAGACATCCTCTGCATCACTCCAAATTCCTGAGTGATATTTTGAGTTAAAGAATTACGACTGTCAAATACATTTTGCTATAGCAAAAAGTACAAATATTAAGAATATTTTTGAAGGATTGAAGGCTTTCTAAAAAAAGATCTATTCTCACTATGAAATGTCAGTATGTATTATCAGCTCCTATGTCCTACGAAAAATTACATTCGCATGCATCCCCAGAGCTCATAATCCAGCTCATACTGACGCCCACAGACTGTCCCACTGATCGTTTGGTTTTGGTTTTATGTTTGAGGCAGTAGGGCTGAAACCTAAGAATGCATTTTAAATAAACTGTATTTACTTCAGACTAAACCAAGGTAGATGGTGCGAATAGAAGAAACCCCCTTGAGAATACTCACAAGAACTCATCTGTTTAAAGATGGTATTAAATACAGTTTACACAACAGGCCTTTAATATAAGCAGAGTATTCCATATTTTGTTTCCTTCCATTTCATCCCTAAACATTCCATCACTATTCATACATTCTGCAGCATCATAAAAATACCTGCAATATTTAATTCTATCTATTAGGGCTTGCAATATTTTTATTTTGCCCCAACTATTCATGCAAAGTCTCATTATTGGAAGCAGCTAATACAAAAGAGCACTGCAGAATCCAGTGATTTGCTAAGCTAACAATCTTAGCGTGAATCTTAGCTAACAGAAGAGTAAGTCCAAAGGTCCTCTGAATTACAAATTAGTGGTTGCACAAACTCCAGAGCACAATTCTCGAAACGAATGAGAAGTTCAGTCTCTCTGCAGCCAGTCCATGGTGTGTTCCAGCCTGGGAAACCACCATCCTCAAACATGAAGTAAGGAATTCTGTTTCTCATAGTGCATATCTGCTAGGAAGAGTAGACAGCAGAGTAGGACCATTTGTCCTTTCTGTCCTGCTATTACGAATATTTTGTGTTTTGCAAAACAGAGAGCAGTTTTGTTTTCACTTCCCTCAACAGTTACTCGGCTGGTGTAGGTGGATTTTGGGAGACCTTGACCATGAGCCCATTTCCCCCAGCAGAAGCTGGGAGTTCTGCTGCTGGAAGTTAAGAGCTGGCTTTGAGTATTTCTGCTGTCAATAATTAGGATTGTTTATAATAATTGTTTGGATCAGAGCGTAATAGTTCCCAAACTAACGCTCACATAATCCTTCCCCCCTTTCCTGTGTATTAGAGAGTGGCATCCTTAACATGATCGACAGCACACACTCAGAGTGCTGGGTAATGATGGGTGCAAACCAGGTGCCTTCTATAGCCTTCATTGTTCTTGTAAACACGGATGTCCCTATTTTCAGTTCAAAGGACTTCACCTGAAATTATAATAAAGTATTTCATGGGATCCTTCCGTTCCAAGCTTCCACTCTCGAAAGGTACAGAATTATTTGCCTGACTTTCAATGTGACCCTTTTTTTTCTCCCCTCTACCCATGTCTGCATTTCATTGTGTTCCCATGCTGAACTCAGAAAACATCCATAGAGGGACAGGATCTTCAGACTAAATTCTCCCACTTCATAACCAACGGCAGTCACTCTTCTGTGCATCAGCAACTCAAAAGGAGATTTAAAAAAAAAAAATACAAATGTTCAGTCTTCTGCTTTCAAGGAATACTTTGTCATTTAGCAAGCCTTTATTTTATCTCCAATACCAAATGTATTCAATACAAGTGAACATACTGATAGCTGTCAGTCAAACCAGTGCCTATGATGGGACCATGATCCAACAGTGTCCAAATCAGATTCTCATGGATGAGTTCTGGAACTCCAAGCTTCACCTAGGTACCCCAACATTTTGAAGCTTGGGGAATACTTGAAGTAAATGTAATTTCGTGTCCTGAAAGTAGCAGCTGGCAGGAAATAGAGAGATGTCAGCCTGATGTCCAGTTCCAAGCCAGGATCCTCCAGCTTCAGTAGCTTCAAAAGACTCTGCGAACTTCACGCTTGGCCTTCTGCCAAGAGTGGCAATTACAAAGTGTCATGACATGCAATGCTTACTCATTTTTTGATGTGCCCCAAATGCCTGTTTTTTCCCTCATGACAAGTTTTGGATCCTGCTGTCCCACACAGCATGCTCCTAACTACAGAACTAAAAATAAAGTGTTGGTGCAGAACGATGTCGGTTGGTTCTTTGGGTACTTACTAAAGCAGATGCCAAAAATAAACAAGACTATACTATATGTAATACGTGTATACATTTAAGAGGTTTTTATTGTGATAAATATGCATATTTACTAAAACATAAATTGGAACGACTGAGCTTGTAATGGTGCAAGCAACGATCTACCACAATTTGTTTCCGTTAGATTAAGGAGGAAACAGCTGTTGTCAGATGGCAGCATGATGCCAACAGTTGAACAGGAAGGATTACAGCATTCAAGTCATCTTAATCCGAGTCCATAAGCATTAATAGAGGCTTTTCTTTCATCACAAATGACTAATGTAGCTAACCTCTGACACTGGCCTGAAATTCTGACTTACCTAGGAAAACTATATGCTGTTGTTAGCAGCATAATAGATGAAGTAATGTTTCCTTTAGCAAAAATGTCATGAAGGATTTATAAATCTGATGTAAACTGTTAAATGGATAGCAACACGAAGCCCAGAACATTAAAATGGTATCTCTGCATTAGCTCAAAAGACATCTTGAAAGAAAACATAACACCCCGTACTGCACTTAAATACATTATATACAGGTCATCATGATTTCCTCTTTATCAAATTGCACTGGACTTTACACTCTGCTGAGTGGGAGAGTTCAAAGGAAATTGCTAAGGACGCTGAGTGCAGGGGGAGTCAGCGTATACCAGGGAATTCATTGCATGCAAACTGCTCTTGCTTAGGAGCAGAAATGCAGTCCTGAAAGACTGAGAAGACACTTCAAACTGACATTTACTCAAACACTTCTGTTCTGCCCTTGTTTCATGTCTGTCTTATCCTGTAACCCTGAAGGTCTTTGTCGATCCTGTTTGTAGCAAGTGTACGTACACGTGCATGCATTCATAATTCTTATTTTTAAATTAACCTTAAAGCGTCTACTTACCTCATATCACTATTACATTTAACAAAGCTGCATTTTAATGTACTTGTATTATTATCATCTATATTTTGATGAGTTTTACTGCTATTATTACTAATATGATAGCAGTCATTTTTAAATTCTTTAAATTTTGTTTCAGTCAGGTTTTATTGACCATACTGGGTGTATCACTTACTTACCAGAAAGCCGAGTGCCACTGTGGCACTGTGGGGAACAAAAGCTAAGGACAAATTTGCTGCTGTATGTAGTTCAAAGGATTATCACACAGCCCAATCCTTAAATTTTATTAGAAATTGATCCCTTAACTGAATTAACTATCCACAGCAGATTTTTATCCAAATTAAGTTTCCTTCTTAAGTTTGTCTGGAGGCAGATGGTAGTCTTTAAAGATTATTGGAGATACAAACCATTCTGTCTCATATATATAATTACAAATCAATACTGGCTCTCTAATTCGTAGAGAACGTGTGCTTTTCTCCGGCTATGGAATCTTTTGTCTCATTATGCCCAAGTCTAATCGCATTTATTGTCATAATAGCAAAATATAGCATTTATCTAAGATGTTAATCTGTTGCTAGTGCTGGCCACCAAATGTGGGACCACATGCTTCTTCTACTGTGAAGAGCAGAGAGGTCCAAAATTGTTTTAACAGAATTAAAATTTCCTACAGGAAAAATACATGGGAGACCAGTTCTCCTCTTGCACCCATCCTTCGCTGTAGTGATCCCACGCCAGTGACATGCAGGGGTGTAGGTCCCACAACTCACCTCTGTGGCAAAGACTCGATTTAATCATCTGAGACGGACTGAAACTGGTTCTAAAGGACATTTCTCTCCTAGTTGTCAGATGTTATCATGACTGTAATTGTCTTTCTGTGCACGCACGCACACTCATCTGCACATCTGAGCAACCCAGACTGCAATGGATGCCTCCACCCAGAGAAGTCAATGGCCCTTCTATGAGCGAGAGGCTCCAACCGAGTCCTTTCCTCACAGAGGAAAGAGTAAGGTTCATGAGGTACAAAGTAACGCACGTTACTTTCTCTCTAGACAGTTAATTTCTTATTCACAGCAATCAGAAACACTAAAGACTGCTGGACTTCTATTATGCCTTAACTGCTGTTAAATGTGTATCACATAACAGCATTCAGAATAAAAATTGACCCACCAGGTCCAAGACAAAGAGAACATAAGAGACACTATACTACTGTAACAGTGTCAATTTGGTTTATAATTCTTATTTAGAAGTGGTCTAGCCTTCTTTCCACTGAATATTACTTGTACTTACAATCTTTGTTCACTTTTGCATCCAAACAAAAGTATTATAGAAATATTATTGAAGAATTGAAGTACTACATGCTTATGATGCTTAGTGTCACTTTTCCTTGTCTTCATTTGAGTAAGTGTAATCTTCCAGCAAGGATCGCGATTCTCAACGGAAGAAATTCCCTTTCTGGTGAGTGATCGTCCCAGCCATTTAACTAGTTCAATGGGACACTTTTGCAAAGCGTGAACTGAACCACTACTTCACTTTCCTGCATGCTAAGACTGTCTCTTACCACAAATTTTAAGTGGATCTTATGAACCCACTTAGAACAACTTTCCATAGATAATTGAAACTTTTTTCATGTTAGGTCCATCATAATAAATTGTACATAGGAGTTTCATAGTTTTATTTCAAACAATATCAATAACTTCCTATAAATGCAGTAGTAAATGGTGGTTTTCTGACAACCAACGACTATAAAACCACTCCTCCTACTACTAATTTTATCTGGCAAAATATTTGGCAGGAATCAGAGTTCTGATTCTGCAGTTCCTCTGTCAGTTGTACCATTTAATGAAATTATTGTTTTCTGCTTGATTTAATTGTGAGTACAGACTGGGGGGGGAGGGGTGTTAACTTCATATTTGACCCTCACACACACAGAGTTGAATGTTGATTTGTGGCATTCATAATTCCTGTGTCAAAAAAACCATCGTTCTAGTAATTTGAGTTCCTTCACAGAAGTTGACATATTTCCACGAATGCTTCTTTTGCCACGTTCATTCAGCTATGCTGTAGTTTTAGCAAATATATTTGTTTAAATTTGAATATGACTACCACTTCCTAGCATCAAACTAAAATCCATCTGACCTTTCAACGTTAGAGAAAAAGGAACAATATTTTTATTTAAATTTTCCTTGCTTACATGATAAAATGACTCTTTTTAAAACGTCTGATGTTTTTGGACTTTACAGGTTAAGTATCTGATGCAGTACCATCCACCAGGCTATTACCACGGTTCTTGGATTCAGCATTTTCATATCCATCTCCTTCACCAAGTTGCTCTGTACAGCTGCAATGTGAACTGCACACAGACAATGCTGAGGATATGTCCCTGGCTTCTTTAATGTTTACTTGCAGCTTCTGACACTCAGATTCAACATGTATAAGCCATCTCCAGAAATCTGGGTTTTGGAGAAAAATTAAGGCACGAGATAGTATTATAGAATGGACTATAGGGGTTGGTTTGCTCCTGTGAAAAGGGGGTGGGACTGTCCTCTCATTTCTTCTAGAGGAAATGTCAATTCTGCAAAAAGGGAAGGAAGGAAAAGATACGTGTAAGCAAGGATAAGTAGGTCTGGCTCTCATTACTTTGTGTAAATCTCTAAGCCCTTTGGTTTTGCCTCAGGAATTATGGTAAAGTCCATGATGTCAGTGCATGTCGCTGCCCAGAGCATGAGGAGATCTGCCACTCCACCACCTACAGACATCCCAACTTTGAAACAGCATTAAACAATACAGAATCAAATAAAAGAAGAAAAATCATCTTCCTCCTGGCTAGACTGCCCGTAAGGAAGAAACAAAATTTTTAACTCCATAAATAATATTTACCTCAACTTTAAGCTTATTTTGAGGAGGGCATGAAGTACGAGGGCTTCTGTTCTTAAAACCGCTAAATTTATTGAATGCCTATGACTGCTTCATTTTTGCTGGACATCTTTGTGTTGAGCTTGCCTCCAAATGTCATTCTTGCTACTTGTTTTTTCTTGTATTCTCTGTTTAGGCCTGGGTGGACATTTTTAATTAGCACGCATTTCTTTTCTCTCACTACCTGTTACTACGCTCACTGGGAGGAGTATTTTTTACAACTGCAACTATATACCCTTTTTTTACAAAGTCATCAACGTCTTGCCATAACATTTCTTGACTTATGTATCAGTAAATCCACAAAATGACTCAGTCTCTAATTACTCCATCTGATAACTATTCGAATTCCCACAGCTCAGTGGGACACAGTGGCTAAGAGCTGTTCTGGGTTGCTGGCTTCTAGTACGTAAAATGTGCTTGCCTGTATTATTTTCTTGAGTGGATTTTCTAGTAATTCTCACTGTACTTCAAGCTCCTGCTTTAAATCCCTGGTCTCTCAAAGCTTACTTTATGCAGCACTGTCTCTCATTTTGATCTTTGTGCTGCAGAGAGAAAAATTATTTAAGTGATGCAACCTTTCCCTCCAAGCTGATGATCTGTGAAGGCCACACTGGCTTCTTTTTTTGGCCAGATGGTTTTGAAAGTACAATGGAGGAATGAAGCTGATAAAAATTTATACTTATTACATGATAGGAATCAAGTATCCAATGATTCTATTGACCACTGTTGCAGCAAAAAAAAAAAAGAATATTAGGCTTTTCAATTACTTACTGCAGTTGGTTTTGCTGAGAGGATACGTCAGGAAGGATTGGAGGAAATAAGCATCTGAGCAGGAAGAGTGAGGAAATGAAGGTGTACGTGTGTGCCGCGGTGTTATTATTGTTGTATTCCCTAACAGAATGAGGGAAATGACTACACGGCTATTGCAGCCATCTCTTTTCCAATGTTGGAAAAGCCACCACACGGACCACCCAGCCGGGGCTGCGTCTGGCTTGACAGGAAGTATCAGAGAGGACACAGTCTGAGAAACGTCTTCCAGCTGGCCTTCTCCTGGGTGGCAAGGGTCACCCTTCACCTCCAAACAGTACGAGTGTCTCTCTTCCCTTCTATTGCAAGGCAAGCCTGGTGAAAAGCTGAAACGGTTGGTGTCCCATGTCACGTTTCCTGGGCTCTGACAATCCTCCCGCCTTTGTGTAGTTTCCCAGAGGTACCACATGGAGCAGAACGGTGAGAAACAAAATGCTAACAAAACATTGGTAATGGCCTTCGTTAGTCAAAGAGCTAATCAAGTTTAATTGAGTGAAAACTGCTCGATGGGCATTCTTAATTCACTTTGAGAATTTTTTTGTCATTTATCATAGATTGGTCAGAAAGTGGTTTAAGCTATTTCAAAACAGCAATGAACAAACATCCTCTTTTGGAGCCAAATGTGCTGATGGAAGAGGTTGACATCTTTGCAGAGCTGATACACAATCATTCAGTAACCCTTTTTAGTCAAAATGAGCTGAACTGACTACTTTAAATAGTATGTCTTTACTAACAGCATTTTGCAGAGTGCATGCCTTTTTTTTATCCTATGTCACTTTCAAACAACAATAAGAGTTCAGGCTTATACACAGATGATCCCTAAATCTAAGACCTTGAGTTCTCGCCTTGAGCCTCGCCATGGGCTTCTCAGATGTTCAGTATCCTCTGAAGAAAAAAGAGTTGGCAGCTTCATAAAGATAACTGACAAGTATGCAGCACCTTTGGTTGAAAAAATAAATGGATTTATCTGAACGCTGTATTAGGTATGAGCAAAAAGCCTACAAGAAAGGATGGGGCGGGGAACAACAAGAAAGCTCTGTCTTAGAGGTCAAAAAGTGTAGGAACAAAATGAGAATTTCCAAAAGTCAAGCTGAGACTTGACAGTTGAGACCTAGCAATATAAATTAAGTGTATACTATTCTTTGACAGTATAGAGAAAAAGAGAAATGAAATTGCAGTGATGTTGCTACACAGTAAGAATGGAGTTGAGACCAAAGATTATTTGGCATGGCCAACCCAAAACTTTCTGACCCAATCTTCTGTAAGGGGAATGACAGCAAAAGCCAGACAACTACTGAAAATGTGTGTATAACACTAAATCGCATTCAAGATAGAAACAAAGTTTTTAAGGTTTGGTAAAATTAAGCCAGGCAGAATAGATAATTTCCTGCCCCAAATATTGAAACAATTCACCTATGAATTCAATAGTAAGTAATTAAAAAAATCTATCAGCTCAAGTGATGCCACATTACTGGAGAATGTCAACATAACAAATATAATTCAGGAAACCGGAAAAATGGGCAACTTTACACCTGTTACTCTGAGCTCAATAGCGTGCAAGTCTTTTTAAGAACTTCAAAGGAAAGGCTATTTTGAGACACAGAGGTAAATGGAAACCTGGGATAAAATACAACATGACTTTAAGAAGGTAAATACAGATTTTGGTAATAAAATAACTTCTTGTATTAAAGATGGGGGGCTGCAGCAGATCTAACCTATATGGGCTGCAGTATTGCATTTAATACTGTACCACAAAAGGAGCATAACTACATACACAGTTACACAAACAGAAGATTGGGAACAGTGCACGTTTGTAAACTGGGGAAAGACTTAGCTGAAGAGAGATAGCAATACTAATTGGGGGAAAGGGAGTCTTCCTATTAAAATTTCTCAACGTTTCCTCTTACTAATGATCTTATTATTTAATATTTTCATTCATAACTTTGGCACAGAAAAAAAAATGTGAAATTTACTGATAGTATGAAATTAGGGATATCAATTTAGAGAAAGTCCAGAATATTATACAGGAAAAATGGATGAATAGAAGGACTGGAAAAATAAAAATGAGACACAAGTGCATGTATTTAATAGACTTAATAACTATGCTATCAGCCAGGGGACTCATCAGTTTGAAATGGCAGATATTAATTGGTCATAAGCAACCATGAGACACAGTGTAGTAGAGCAATAAAAAAGGCATACGCAGTCCTACATATATCTAGCTATATCAGGCTAGATAGCAGAGTTTTAATATCATCACAGACATTGATCAGACATTACTTAAAATTATAGTGTCACTTCTGATCACTCATAATCAAGAAAGATGTATTCAAACATGGACAATCACATGGGAAAGAATGGAATCTACTCAGCATGAGCAACTAAGAAGCAACAATAAAATTGCTGTTGGCGAATACTCGTAAACATAGGTATCTTGGGTGGGAAGATCCGTTTAAGTTAATGGACAATGTTGATACAAAAGAAATGTGTAGAAACTTTCCATTTGCAACTGTAGATTGAAAATTAGAAATCCATTTCTAAATATCAAGAGAAGCAAGGTTCGAGCACACCCATCAAGAAGGACAAACAACTTAATCTTTAAAAATACTCAGTATGTTTATGAAATGGATTAGAGATGGTAGCTTTTTTATAAGCCACAAGGTAGCACTCAGTGAGTTAGGAAGTTCTTTCCAACCTGGCATCCTCCTCAGGTATGTTCCTACACTAGGGTGGAAGAAGCAACAGAGAGCAGCTACGTCAAATATAAAAAAAATCTTATGTTAAAGATACATTAAGCTTCTAAAAGAAAATTAACTCAAGAGCTTCAGAAATAAACAACGTCACTTCAGATCTATGTGTCCTAATATGTTAATTGTTGTAATCTGTAATTTTACAAATGAAAAAAAATTATGTACAAGTATCATACCTTTGGCTTTGAGGGGGGGGAAGAGGCTGGTAAGAATCAAAGACTGGCAATGGTCCATACAGACCATTTGTATGCTAGTGCAAGAGCATAAGGAGCCATAAAATAATACCTGTGCTGTATAACCTCACCTGTAGCACTCGGCAGAACCCTGTATCCTTTACTTGTCCATTGGAGATGGCCAGGCTGGTACCAAGCCCCCAGAAGAGTGGAGGCAAGGACCCAGTTGGACTCAGGAATCATGATAGTTCCCCGGGGTGCTCTAAGAGGGACATGAAACTTCTGAAAGAGAAGTTTCACAGGGAAACGCTTTGTCCAAGTATGGTAGCCAGGGATGCTGAACGAAGACGTCCAGACTGTGTGGTTTTGTAACAGCAACACCAGCAGCTTCAACCTCTGCTGGACCTCTAAGCAGGAGGAAGAGTCATGCACCTTCCTCTCCTTCCTCATCCTCTCTCTCCTCTCTGCTCCTTCCTCAAGCTAACCACGCACAGCCACATGCTGAGGTGCTGGAGTAGCAATACAGCATCTTGTCCAAACTCCTTGATCCCAGGCTCCTTTGCGAAAAATGTGCCAGGCCAGCCAAAAACACTCCTCAGGCAGGATTCAGCCCATCGACCACGTCTTGAACCACGCAGACTCCGCTCATGAATTTTTAAGAAGCAGATCCTTAAGTCCCTGCTCACACCAAAGCCCTGCACAACCTAAGTGAGACCTCCTGGTGACTGTAAAGACATAGGAATCAGACGGGCGAAGGAAGATGTGACTGACAGTATCAGCAGAAGTTTTTTATTTGCTGGCCAACTTTTTAAAGATATAAAATTTCACATATAAAAGCAGGGAACTCATGACCACTCCAAAAAAGTCTTATTAGTTGCTGCTTCAGTTAACAATCTTGTTGCATTTCATGTGATCACCTTCAGAGGCAGGCTATAAAAACAGATAATTAATTCATAACAAATACTGAACTTTCAAAAAAGCACTTCAAGCTTGGGACTGCTCCTTTCCACCTGTGTAGCTTAACCATTTTAATTTCCTAAAATGGGGAACTACCGCAGCCATGCTTCAGTTCAAATATCTGCAATACAATTTACTGTGGAAATCTCCTTGGTAGCATCGAATGTTCACTCCCCTCATGAATGTCTTACATTCATAAGTCTACGTCTTTGTCTTCAGTTTGCTTGTGTTGCCTGGTGTTGTCCTTGGGAGCTGCTCTATCTGCCGCCATCTCCTTTGTCTGTTGTTCTCAAGAATCACTGCTCATCTCATTTTTTGTATATTGCTCTGCTTTCACTTGGTGCGCAATCTTTATTTATGTAGAGATAATTACATGAAGTATATTTATATGAAAACATCTTGCCTTGCTGAGAACATAATTTAGTATTTTTACAATTATTTTCTTTGCTGATCCATTCCCATTCAGTGATCCTGCTTTTGTCTGACTGAAACTAATCAGAAGTTTATGACCGAGCTGAATGGGTATAGAACCATCCTTTAAATGGGCTTAGTCTCTTAGTAAGAGACTAAGTACTGCTACATGATTTCTTCTAGCAAGTATGAGTACTGTATTTCAACATATTTACTTCTGATTTTCAGAAAGGGCATTTTGTAGAACAGTTGTATAGTGCCCAAGGTTGTAATATTATTCCTGTAGCTTCGGGATCCTACGTTTTGCAAGGTGTCAAATTCAAAGGTAAGATAGATTCCTATGATGTCCACACTTCTGCTAACTCTGCAAGTCCTACAGTGATTTGAATTGATTATCTGTTTCTCAGTAAGTACTGAATTAAGGGCATAATTATGATTCTCTAAGGATCTGATTACAGTGATTGTTTGGGCTGCCCGGTGTACTATTTTATTGGCATAATCAAATCTTGCCACAAACTGTATTCTTATAAACTTATTAAGTACAGTCTTTCACATTCAAATATCTTTTTCTTATGACATATTAGCATAATATTTATTCACTTCACTGTGGCAGAACCTTAAAATCCAATTCATGGACCAGGCCTCACTGGTTAAGAATTTACACGGAATACGAAGATGACAGCTGACCCTTAGCATTTCTGCGTACACTGCACTCGGGGTGAGAAAAAGGGACAATGCTGATGATAAGCATTTTTCCCAGCACACCAGCTGCCTAACTATTCTTAACTCAGTCGAACAGCTTATTTTTCAGTTTCCTTGCTGTTAATTGGTTTTTAACTATTTCCATCCTCATGTATAGGAAAAATATTATTGCATGGCTAGCCAGAAGCGTACTAAAATGGTTTAATCAGAGCTCATAAAATACAGTATTTCAAGAATATGTCAGACAATTTCATTTTTATGCACTCTCTTTTCTACTTCACTGTTTTCTGGGTTCATTGTTATATTGCTGGTCACTTGCTAATGGAGGCACAGAATAGGCACACTGTAATGCCTAATAGTAGCCGTTCATGCCTGACTTGCATGGATTGAAACATCCATCACCTCTCTGTCATGATTTTGCGATGCAGATGGACAAAAGTATTATGTGATTCTGCTAAAATCAAGCTGCACCTTAAGCCTGCAGACTCAGTGAAGATGGCCGAGTACCCTTCCCTGATCTGCTCCGCCTGCAAATATGCTCTATCTCGCCGATGCATACTGGTTCCACAGAACACCTCTTGCTCATTTATGTCCTGTCAGATACTGCCACTATTTACCACTCCAGCAATACTCAGTGAAGTATCTATGCTCTTACTTAACTTTGACAAATGGAAACTTACCCTAACTCGTGTTCATTCAGGACTATAACATTCAGTCTCGTCGCCTGTTACATTTACTGAGTCCCTTTGCAGCCACATCTCCAATAGCTCTACTTCTCCTATAAAAGCAAATTGCTGGACTTTTAAAAATCTTCCCTAATTTTATTGACTTCTTTCACTCAGTACTAAAATAATCAAATTCTGCCTCCAGCCAGGCCACTGGCCACGCATTTATTAAATTTTCAGATATGCTCATCACACTTTTTCGATACCTTGATGATCATCCAGCGTGAGAAGAGCTTCCTTTAAGTTTCGTAAACTTCGCATCCTTTCTCATGATACCTACAAAACACTTGACACTGATCAGGCTGCTGCTGGTTTAAGAACATAATTTTATTGCTTTGCTGCATTCCACCATCTGTCTGCATTATTTGCCGTTTCCTAATTCCCTTTATATTATAAAGTCTTTGAGGCTGAGATTTTTTTTTGTCTGATGTTTATAAAGTAAATAGAGCCACAAAGCTCTGGTTCAAAACCAGCAGTAATAGGCTGCTAAACAAATAACTACTGTTCAGAGGAGGAGAAGAGAAGAGAGGCAGGCGTAAGGAACTGGCAGGGATTTTTCCTTCTTGACTTCCTTCTCTATTTGCAAAGGAACAGCAGCATAAAACTGCACAAATTTATAAAATTAGAGCTGTGATTTTGGTTAGGCTTGCAGAATAGGTTGAACAGTTTTAGCAGTTAAAACATCCTATTGGAAAAAACAGGTTAAAAATTGGTGACATTACATGCTTCTCTCATGTAATTCATGCCAAAGTATTATTATTTAATAATTGTTTAAAAAGTATCTACAGATTGCAGATATCCTAAGAATCAAATCTTAAATCATACCAATAAAAAGTTACAGTACAATTGACTGCCCTTTTTTCCACTCATTCCTATGGCTAACTTGGAAAAATTCAGCTAATGAAATGAGTTCCCAGAGTTGGTGTGCCCTATGTGAAAATGCTACACAAAAGCATCACTGCTTTCACAAATTAAATTTGTGTCTCCATATATGCTCCCTCTTGATGCATTTTCTTTACATTTTTGCTCACGTCTTTTAATGCACATTAAGCGTTCGTATACATGAGAAAAACTGTGATTCAACAAAATACAGTTGGAACATCACTGGGACAGCACACCTTCTTGCTTTCTCTCCGCTCAATGCAAAACCATTTTTATTCACCTGCTAAATTCTAATGAGAATAGATGATACTGGGAAAAACGTCTTAGCAATGCATCCTGCCAGAAGTCGTATATAAGAGAACAAATATGTAATTTGTCTAATCCATGCCATTATAATTATGCTACACAAGTACTGTAGGGACACCAACTTTCCAGCCTGTAAAATAACA
>NW_009200085.1:0-7756 GCF_000690835.1 Fulmarus glacialis | reverse complement strand
TGACATCATATGGTATGAAATACCCCTTTCTCCAGTTTGTGTTAGCTGTCCTGGCTGTGCTCCTTCCCAGCTTCTTGTGCACTTGGCAGAGCATGGGAAGCTGAAAAGTCCTTGATTAGCGTAAACACTATTTAGCAACAACTAAAACACCAATGTGTTATCAACATTATTCTCATCCTAAATCCAAAACACAGCACTATACCAGCTAGTAGGAAGAAAAAAATTTATCCTAGCCAAAACCAGGACAATATGCCTCTTTTACCACTTTATGACTTTAAGAAGTAAATGGAAAAATGGAAAAATTTGTTTGCTTATTAAGCAACTTTAAGTTTAAAACACCTTTCCATCTTGTCTTTAATGTGAAATTTTGTTTTTCAAAGATTTTCTTAGCATACATCCTGTGAAAATTACAGATCAGAGTTATTATCTCAGATTGACATCTCTAGATTTTTCAATAGAAATGCACAAGTATTTCAACTATGCTAGAAACATGTGTCATAACTTGATTTTATGCCTATAGGAGTTCTACTAGGTGACTGTATTAACAATTTGACATTTGTTGTAAAAGACATTTACTTGCAAAGCAGTACAAGCCTGGCTATCTGCTATAATAATAATAGGATCTGAAGACAGCCGTAAAGTCCTTTTATATGACTTTAGCCATCAAAAGTATTGGCCACACAGACAAAAATAGCCATTTTAATTCCATCTCTGGTGAGTAAAGAGAGACAAGCACCTTTTACGATCAGGGGGAAAATCACCTTATCTTGAGCAACCATTTGTGATAGAACCTAGACAGTTATTTTAAGATAAAAAGAGTTTATGAAGCTAAAGTGAGATGAAAACCTCCTTGCACATTGGTACTATTCGTTAGTACTACTAACTGTACTAAGCTGTAATCCTCCCAGGGGCTGAATTTTCTGACAACGAACAACTAATTTTGTAACAACTGAATCAATTGATTTGGTTCTTGATTCTCCTGACCATTTTACATTTTCCATATTGACACCAGAATAATAATCAATAAAGCCTAATGAAAATTTAAATTGAAGTATTGAGCTCCATAAGCAAGCAAATTCTCAGCAATCATAAATTCTGTTTCATATAAACACTTGAAAATCTCTCTCGTGTTTGTGGAAGATGGATCAAGCTGGGAGACAGAGTCAAAGACTGCCTGCACTTTCTTTTGCAGGCACTGTGATTTCAGTATCAATGTTACTGAGTTTAGAAGTCTGCTTAGTTCAAGTACACAAGCCCTATTCATATGGCTTTTTCAGAACTGAAAAAAAAAAAAAAGAAACTTAATCCTTCCTTAGCAGACTTTCAAATCTAGAAATAATTCTACCCAAAACAAAACAGTTTAAAGCAAACCTTAGTGAGATATTTCCAATGCATTAGTAGAACAGCTTATCAAAAGGCAAAAAGGGAGAGTCATTTCAGTAGGAGACAAAACTAAGATTGCTTAACAAACTTAATTATCAAATAAATCATCAAAATGTTCATGGGACTAATATTTTTCCTGAATTAGGTTATGCTCTCCCTAGTATTTAATGTTACAATATATAGTAACAGGAGAGGGTCACATACTTAGTTACAACTAACGTATAAGCTTGCAACATACTTGAAACACATATCTTCCCATCTGTGATAGTAAGGTTGCCCTCAGAGTTTACAAATGAACTTGCTGCTTTTCATAACTGGAATGCCAGTCCACAAATAAAACCAGACAAAAACTAAGTACCAAATTTACCAAATTCACCAAATTCTTTCTATTCTTTCATAAAAGATATTTCAGAATAAAATTCATGTTAAACCAGTCCAAGTCCTGTGTTGAACAAAATATATCTTGCAAGGATTTCTCAGATTTTGTTAAGGGAAGTGGTGAAAGAGAAGGGCTAGGCTGACTTTATCAACAGACAAAGCAAAGCAGTATGTGTATTATTAATCTCCATTCTCAGTGATATGTTAATCCTTATGCTTTATGTGCACATTGTAATTGCAATCCTGATTGCTCACCTGTAAGTGATGATAGTCCATGTGTTCCCAAGGAATATTATTGTTCTTTCCAACTTCTAAACAAGTGAAAAGTCTTGTCACTTGTGTTTATTGTGATCAATAAATACAAGCAGGGATGCAGAATTAAAGAAAAAAAATAAAGCATTCCTTATGTGAATGTCATCTCTTAACACGTCCAGGCACCCTTGTCTAAATACTGATTATCTTTGCTAGGGACCAAACTGAATAATCCAGTGCAGCTCATGAGCTAATGTAAGTTGTCACAGCAATGCTGATTTCAAAAGATATGCCAGAAAAATTTACAACAGCCTAGTGAAGTTATTGGAGTGACCAAATGACCAAGCCACATTGAAATAAGAAAGAGGAAACTGAGAGAATAACACATTTTATGAGGGTGTCTTTCCTGTCAAATTACCATAACAATATCTATTCTATTTATTGTCATCTGAGCCCTGCCTCCTCAAAATCACATAATGGTCCATAGTAAATTTGGGGGAATACTTGAGAGCTGACAGTGGTATTCAGTTGTTTGAGACTCTTGAAGCTGACGAGACAAAAATTAGACTCATAAAATAGCAACGATGTAAATTACACAAGACAGGGAATTTCTGCAACTATTGAAGCGAAGAAAACTTTGGATTACCTTCTGTAAATTTGATCTGGATGCTCTTACTGCATTTGTTATATCTATCAAGAAGTATGGTTGATTACCTTATCATCCTAAAATAATTTTATTGCAAGTCAAATTTGTCCTTTAAATATATAACCTCTAACTTCTTGCTCTACTACTGTTAGAAACCTGTTCATTTGCTCTTTCCCAAAATTACCATAGTTTAAAATATTCATATCGCATGATAATGATTCTATTTCAGAAATTTGTGAGAGTCCCTTATCATCTCAGAAGAAACAAGAATAAAATTTCTATCAGTCCATTAAATGGATTAAAAGCTTTATTCATTTAGCAAAATGTATCCCACTTGATTTAAGTATGAAAATAACCATACTCCTGAATAAGTAAGCCCTAAGTTCTTCTGAACATATATCCCACACAACAACAGTACTGTAAATGTTTCATGGAAGCTGGAAACCCCCTTTATGGATTTTGATGTATCAGTGGGATTGTTCCTAGTTACCAGTTGTTGTAAAAATGTTGTAAAAATGATCATGTGCTATCACAGCAAACATAGTTTTGTGGAAACATAGCAAGAGAAAATGTGAGAAATGTCTCTATATATATAAAGTCTATCTCAAATATTCACAAGTTTAAAAGTATAACTTATACCAAAGGTCAGGACAAGTTTATCCACCAGTAATAGATATGAAAACCCAATATGCTGTAACAGTAACTATTGTAACTGGAAAAATCCAAATCAGCCAAATCAGCTCAGAACCTAGTTAGCCTTTCTTTGGACTGTGGACTGGACTAGATAACCTCCAGAGGTTCCTTCCAGTCTAAAGTATCGTAGGTTGCTCCAAAAAAATGGTGATTTTCCAAACAAATTGTATTACATAATTTTCATCATGACCCATATTTATCAGCCTGAGGAAGCCAATGGTCAAGCTGCCTGCAATTCTTAAATGTCAGACTCCCTCCTTACACTAAAAGATGTGATCCTTAGTCAAATGCTACACACTGTCTTTCTTGGTGCTTGGGCAAGGGACATAGGAGAGAAAATCAGTAACCAAGAGAGAGCAAGGGTGTATCTCTGCGATAGACGGAAACAGATTTTAGAAAAGGATACAGGTTTGGAAGAAGTCCTAATCTATACAATTTTTATGTGCTTGAGGATTTTGCGTACCTTTCTGGTGCTTTGTTCTAGTGAAGTCCCTCACTACCTCTCTTCTGCAATACAGTTCTCTACAATATAAATCCAGGTTACTAAAAAATACACAATAAAGTAAAATAATAATAATTTAAAAATCCATCTAAAGGATAAGAAGGTCCTCTGTTAGCTTTGGGTTGCACATTCAGCTGTGAGATCACCCTCACCTTCCCCAAGATGCTGATAGGTTGACTCATACTGGTTGTGATCCTGCTGGGTCCCATGAGCAATGTGTAAGGTTTCAGTAGGCAACACAACTCAGCATCCATTGTGTGGAAATCAGCTTCTTACAGCATATTAAAGGACTGAGAAATAAACATGTAAACTATACTCATAGATCATTCTGTATTTTATAATTTGAGAGGCTATGTATAAAAGGTCTCTTTCTTCTCAAAATTGTTTATTTAATGCATTGTAAATTTTGCTTTCACCACTTCTACAACATTTTATTTTGACAAATAACAGGTCAGTTTAGCCACACTATTAAGGAAAACTTAGCATAGACCTTATGGAGTTTTGGATTACTCTTGTTAGGTTTGAAATGGCTTGCATTCATAATTAGCTCTTACAGTCTAAAAAGATCCAGTCCAATAAAGAAGAAATTGAAAGGCTATTCAATGCAGTGAATCGTTAAATCAGCTTTTCATCCCTAGAAAAAGTTAAACAGTTTAATTTGAGAGACCACACTGTTTAGCAAGTGATGGGTTTTTAAGTACTGTGCGCCGCGTGCTTCAATATTCATGATATAATGAGCTGTCACTTGCTAATGTTGATGGGCTTTATTGCTGGGTGACATCATGGAGAGATCACCACCTGTAGTGAAGGAGAACAATACAAGAATCTAAATGTAGAATCACGTAATCAAAATATTTGCTTTTATTTAGGATTTTCCATCCACTTAGTATGTTGCAGACAAAGAAGGAACCATTATTAACACAAAGAAAGAAGTGCACAGAACATTGATCATTTACAGTCAGCCAGGTAGAGTCTGTGTAAAGTGTCCAAATTTCTTGAGTCCCAGTGGTCTCCTTATTAAAATAAACTGTTCTCCAGTCATACTGAAAACATGGTGGCAATTCAAATTATTAATGGAAGCAATTAGAATCTGCATTATAAAAATGTAATCAGATCCTATTATAAATCCAGCTCTTGCTTCAGAATGGCATGGAGATTTTAAGTAATCCTACCAGGAACAACAGAATAAAGTTAGCTATCGTCTAAAAATATATCTGAGAAATTAAATACAAAATCATTTACTAAACAAATAATTCTGGCTATACAATCATTCTGTGATTAGTACCACTACATAGGCTTGGAAAGTCACAAGATTCAAAAAACTAGTGTTCGATGTATTGAGTTGCTTGTTAATTAGATGTTCTATTGGAAAGTAACCCCCCACCCCAGGAATTATTTTCTAATTTCAACTAAAATTATCAAGCAATTTATGATAACAGATAATTGCTATTCAGCCATGCCAAATTCTGAGGTACTGAACCCCTGCAATTCCCAGAGCTTTCAATGGCAGATTGTGGCCCACTGCACAATTCACTACATAGCTACAAACAGGTTATATATCCTTGTGTTCAACAATAGAAAACAGTACCAAAGCATTACGAGGCTGATATGATCTTATTTTATAAACACTTCTTTAAAAGTATTCACTGTAAAGAAGAATTTATGTAGTAGTGTTGCAATCAAAATTAAGTTTTACCCTTAAACATTAATGCTAGTTATTATTTGTATAACAAAAAACATTAGGGTAAACCTTAATAATATGGTAAATCTTAATAAAGGGCACAGTATCCCAGCTTAGAATAATGCACAGTTCAAGGGAAATTAAGACTGGAAGCTAAAAAAGAAGGAGCAAACTATGGACACAGAGTAAGTGGGTGTGTGGAGCACAACTGAAAGTGTCACGATATTTTTAGTTTTTTAAATATATGTATATAACATTGCTCTTCTATATGAAAAGAAGTTGCTTCCTTTCTTCTTTGGTGCTTTGTGATATTGCAGAATATAAGAGACAATTTGAATGGGTAAGCCAAGTCCTTCTACAAGATAAACTCAATGAAAGAATTCCAGGCACCGTGGCATTTATGCAGAAAATGGGTAACTGTTGGTGAATACAGCATGTCTTTATGCATTTACGAAGACAAAATGAGAAATCAAGCATGCACAATTTCTTTAAGTGTCTCAACTATGTTAATCATAAGCAGTAATGCATTAACCGAGTCAGTAATGCACCAACAGTCTCATGTAATGAAAGTGACAGGATTTTTCTTTTTTATTATTTATGCATATAATACTTTCTCTTATTTTTCTTATTTTATGTATTTTATGCAGCCTAGGAACATGTAAATTATGTAAATTTGATCATACCTTTTTTTGATCCAGGCAATCACAAACCGGTCCTTGGGCTGCACTATAAAATGTGGCAAAGTAGAGCAGGAGAAAAAAACAAATGAAAACATTGTCCAGTCTTAGTTCCTCTGCTTTACTTTCAAGTGATCTTCATATTACAATTTATGATTATTATAGCAGCTGTAATTAAAAAGTGTATATACGTATACTAATATTGAAGTATTAAGCACCTTAAATTCATTAAAACCAAAAGAAGTTTTTATAACATTGTTAAGGCATTGGCACAAAATTTAAAACCTGGAGGAACATGAGAAGAATGACACTTTGTTGCTGCTTTACCAAGACAAAAGAGCTCTGGCTTCTTGTCAGGATATAGAAACCACATATTTACATCAGTCATGAACACAAAAGTGTTCCTTCTCCACAACTTTAAGAACACAATCTACTCCCTGCATTGTTTGTCCAAAATTCAACCAAAGAAACATTCTGAAGTCAAGACTTTGATGCATGATGGCAAGGGGAAAGAATATCTTTCTTCAGACTTTTTCCAGAAGTCTGCTGCCTCCTTGGGGCCCGGGTAAAAGATGTGAAGAGAAAACTTCCTACCCTGATTTTTCAGGTAGGCAGCGATGAAGTTGCAACTGGAAGTCCGAGGGCAATCAAGTGACACTTCAGGGCCTTGGAATGACTGGTTAAGGGATCAGGAGCACAAGTAGTGTTCTCCTCTATCCTTCCAGTTGCAGGGAATGATGAGAGAAGAAACAGGATGAGCCAGCAGATCAATACCTGGCTCCGAGCCTGGTGTCACTGGCAGAATTTTGGGTTTTTTGATCATGGGTCGGTCTACACGATACCAGGCCTGCTGGTGACAGACGGGGTACACTTTGCTCAAAGGGGGAAAAGGATTTTTGAACAGGAGTTAGCAGGGCTCATAGAAAGAGCTTTAAATGAAGGGGGAAAGGGATAAAACCAGGCCCGTCAGAGATAAGCCTGAGGGTGGCACACCAATGTTTGAGGGACAGTGTGCTAATGAGGTCCTTTGGTCTGCTGTCTCAGTGGGGGTAGGGAATGGAGATCCATGTGGCAGCAAAGACGCAAGGGTTATTGATGTGTTAGAAACCTCGGAACTGCCGGAAAAGAGTCATAATTAGGGCTGGGCTTCTTCCCCCAAAAAGGGTGGCAGGATCAATAGCCCAACTGAAGTGCATCTACACCAATAGCAGGGGCAACAAACAGGAGGAGTTGGAAACCATCGCGCAGCAGGAAAACTATGATATAGTGGCCATCATGGAAACATGGTGGAATGACTCACACAACTGGAGTGCTGCAATGGATGGCTATAAACTCTTCAGAAGCGATAAGCAAGTAAGAAGAGGTGGTGGGGTAGCCCTGTATGTTAGGGAGTGTTTTGATTATCCAGAGCTTAGTGATGGTGACAATAGGGTTGAGTGTTTATTGGTAAGAATCAGAGGGAAGGCCAGATAACAAGACAGATAACATGGTGGCAGTCTGTTTGTCGTGGTTTAGCCCCACACGGCAGCTAAACACCACACAGC
>NW_009200084.1:893-1099 GCF_000690835.1 Fulmarus glacialis | reverse complement strand
CCCCAGGCTGGAGACCCCCCTCTGGTGCTGAGCCTTCCCGTGGGCGGTGAAAACTCCAAACAAACCAGCAACCAGAGGGGACTGGTTCCAAACCGGCTCCGAAAAGCTGGATTGACTGAGCTACCTCCATCAGGAAGGGCCTCAGTTTCCCCAGGGAGGGGATAAGGAACATAATACCGAGCTTAAATTGGAAAGGCAGCTTTGAG
>NW_009200084.1:495-814 GCF_000690835.1 Fulmarus glacialis | reverse complement strand
AAGCGCAAGTGAAGGGTGGGGGGGACGGCTGCCAGCGCAGGGCAGGACAGAGGAACCTCTGTCCCCCTCGTCCCACCAGCGCCCGGTCCCTGGGGTAACCCCGTCCTTCCCCCCCAGGCCTTGGGGGGTGGGTACCTCCACTGGGGCCACTTCGAGATGATCCGCCTGACCATCGGCCGCGCCATGGACCCCAAGACCATGTTCGCCATCTGGCGCGTGCCGGCCCCTTACAAACCGGTGACACGGAAAAGCTTGGGACACCGCATGGGGGGCGGCAAGGGCCCCATCGACCACTACGTGACGGCGGTGAAGAGCGGAC
>NW_009200084.1:0-368 GCF_000690835.1 Fulmarus glacialis | reverse complement strand
GAGGAAGAGGAGAAGAGGCTCAACAACCAAAACCCCTGGACCTTTGAGCGCGTCGTCACCTCCAACATGCTGGGGATGCGCAAGTACCTCAGCCCCTACGACCTGCAGCTAAAGGGACGCTACTGGGGCAAATTCTTCCTGAAACACAGGGTGTAACGAGCAGCTGGGGAGGGGGCCACCTTAATTAAACCTTCCCACAAGAACCTGCGTCGGTCGCTGTGGTTTTTGGAGGCGCAGACACGGGGCCAGGAGCATCCCGGAGGCTGATGCGTGTATTAGGCCTTGTCTCCCGCTGCTGAGACCCCCCCCATCCCCGACGCAGCACCCCGGAGCAGAGCGTGGGTGAGCTCTTTATTCGCGAGGAGGGC
>NW_009200083.1:61924-64943 GCF_000690835.1 Fulmarus glacialis | reverse complement strand
TTAATATAATAGTTTATTATATAACATCGGTTGTCTACAAACTGTTGCAATAATATTTGTAATATCCAAAATGACATTTTCACTCCTAATTTCCCACTGTTGCTGTTGAAAAGAAGGAATCTGAGATAATTCTTTAAGTGCCCCTACTTCTATGCCTCTTGCTGGCTTCCTGTTTGTTGCTACATGGCATTAGATGGAGAAATGGTGTCTGATGTGGGATTGTCTTAACATAGCCCATTACTGGCATTAAAGGTGGAAAAGGATTTTATAGTGAGTGTAAACTATCAGCTGTTATGCCCATACCTGTCAAGTGGACTCCAGCCCAGGAGCAGCAAGCTTTCAGAACCTCGATTCTTTGACTTTACCGTCTTAGTAATGGGTCAATATTGCTTTTTGATGAAAAGTGTTACAGGGAACTGTGTGAGTGATGCATCATTGCTGACCGTGCCTTGGGTTTACAATCTGTTGCAGATAAAGACGATGTTGCCAGGTGAACATCAGCAGGTTCTAAGCAATTTGCAGTCCCGCTTTGATGATTTTGTGGAAGATAGCCAGGAGTCCAAAATCTTTACAAGCTCCGATACAGCACAGCTGGAAAGGGAAGTTAATGTTTGCAAGCAATACTATCAAGAGCTTCTGAAATCTGCAGAAAGAGGTAAAACTTTGCTGAGAAGAGTAGAAAGATGCCGTCACAAGAGAGATTGTAGTTCTTGATAAAACTTCTCTCTCTGAATACAAGCTCTAGTGAATTACCCATGTTATCATATTGATATTGTTAATATCAATATTGCCCCAGTTCTTCTGAACAGACAGTAGTAATTTTAACAATGTGCACAATTACATTGTATAGAAGCTCTAAGTTTCTTAACTTTGTATTCGTTAAACTATGTAGAAATACTGATGTGTTACTTAATATACAGAGCACTACAAGAAATTTTACACCCAAGAATTTATTCTGTGCACTACAGCTCACTGTTTAGTCATGGTTCCTTGTTTTTGAATGTTGGAAATGCAACTTGATTACTTTGAATTCATAACAGAATTAGAACTTTTTTCACACTGTTAAGGCAAGAAAAGTGTCCTAGATATTTTCCTAGCTCCACAGAATGCCTGTAGTTACTGCTTTCTTAACTCTGTTTTTAAGTACAATAAGAACAGAAAGCTTAAAATACCTGCTCTGATTTACTGTCAAGTAGCTAATGACTTAAGGAAATACAGTAGTGCAAAGCTGATTACTGCATTAGCATAGTTCACTATACTTAAACACAGACATGTTGCCCTGTGCATCTGAAAGAGGATTTTTAAAAAAAAAAACAAACTGATATAATCTGACTGAAAGAGTCAGTCACTGAGTGTAGCAGTGTTTGCGTAAGGGGTGATGCCTGTGCCTGGGATGAATGGTCAAAGATGTATGCTAATTTTTCATGTGTGAGGAGGTGATCTAAGAATAGTTAAAATTTAAAGGTTCCTAAAATTTGCCTCGTAGCCAAAATTCCAGTGGAAACTGATGGGATTTCAGCCAGTCATGAAAAGACCTGTAGAATGGTGACTTTATAAAGTGTTTCATAAGAAGACATGGTGGAAATGATGTGATGGCTTTGTTTGCTAACATGTGCCTTGTTTCTTTCAACAGAGGAGCAGGAAGAATCGATTTACAATCTGTACATCTCCGAAGTCAGAAATATCAGACTTCAGCTGGAGAGTTGTGAGGAGCGGTTAATACGGCAGATCCGAACCCCAATGGAAAGGGATGATCTACATGAAAGTGTGTTTAGGATTTCAGAGCAAGAGGTGAGCCTTTGAGAAAGGCTGTTTTACCTAGGAAAAGAGCTTTATTTTAAAACAAATATATCCAGATGCTTTGAGTGGAGCCAGGAAAGTTTGCGGTGCACCTTGAAGAGACAAGAGTCAAAGATTAAGCTTGTGTTTGTGAGAAAAAAGATGCCAATAAATGGTGACTCTGTTAGTTTCCCTTTTATGCATACGTTCCTTTTTAAAAATTTTTAATGGTGTCCCCATGAAACAAGCAAAGGAGAGCAGGCCTGTACTGATAATGATATGTAGAGTATACATGAGGTTGATGTAGGATAAAAGCACTGTCAATCACCTTTCATTTTACAGAAACTGAAGAAAGAACTGGATCGACTGAAGGATGACCTGGGAGTCATCGCAGATAAATGCGAAGAGTTTTTCAGTCAAGCTGCCGGTTCACCTTCAGTACCTACTCTGCGCTCTGAACTCAATGTTGTTATTCAGAACATGAACCAAGTTTATTCCATGTCTTCGATTTACATAGATAAGTATGTAATAGGCCATCTCCCATCACACATGTTTTAGTTTACAGTTTTCTCTTTAAAATAAAGATGAAGATACTGGTATGAATAATACTGATCAAGGAAAAGGGAGTTAACATAATTTTAACATTGTATAAAGGGGTACCCCGTGACGCGAAAAGGATGAAAAACATGAATATGTTGAGTGTTGTTATTGATGGTTCAGTTAACATGAGATTACTGTTTTTCAGATTAAAAACTGTAAATTTGGTGCTGAAGAACACCCAAGGAGCAGAATCGTTAGTAAAACTCTATGAAACTAAGTTGTGTGAAGAAGAGGCAGTAACAGCTGAAAAAAACAATATTGAAAATCTGATGGGTACATTAAAGGTAAGAGTTGGCTGGTGCCTTTTCACGGGCAAATCAGAAAATAATAGGAAAATGATCTGTTTTATAACACCTGTTTTGCTTATGCTGTACTGTATAGTGTATCAGAAGTTGGCTTGTGTATTTGGAGGACAGTCTGTATTAGGATTGACATGTCAGAAAAAAATGACAGCTTTGGAGCATTAGGACTTGGATTGTTTACATGCGCATTTCTGCTATTAGGAAATGCCTTGCAATATCTGAACTTCCAAGAATGGCCCTTGTTAATGCAGTAAGACTTTTTTTTTTTTTGTCTCTTCAAAAGGTAACACATACTTAAGGTAACATAAATACATTGTTATATAAATGTGACCACAATA
>NW_009200083.1:14000-61899 GCF_000690835.1 Fulmarus glacialis | reverse complement strand
GCTATAGTACACTAATCAGGCTTCCTAGGAGGTTTGGCAGATACCTTTGAGAAAGGGTAAGATTGAAGTTCAGCATTTTTAGTGTGCTATATATACCTCATTTTAATATTGCAAATGATTAGTAATGCTTTTTTGTTAGATGGAATGATTGGCATCTACTTAAGGATGTTTTTTGAAAGCTGTAGTTTATAAGATAAGCGTGTTAATTTACTGTCTCTGTTTTGATGTATGTGTTGTGGGGGATGCTGTTACTTAGAATTATTCTGCAGTTCATAGCTAATTAGTTGCTTCAGAACCATTTTGGTGTCATTCCAGTGTTTGAGCAAGCAGAAGTAAATTCATTTATTCATTTATACATTTATTCATGTAAAGTACTAATATCTAAAATAGTGTCATAATTTAGGAGTTATTTACAATTTATCATTTATCACATACTAGCAATGGAGATCTGAAGTAGATGAGAAAAGACAAGTGTTCCATGCCTTAGAGGATGAACTGCAGAAGGCAAAGATGATCAGTGATCAGATGTTTAAAATGCACAAGGAACGTGATCTTGACTTTGACTGGCATAAAGAAAAAGTTGATCAGTTAGCCGAGAGGTGGCAAAATATTCATTCTCAAATTGAAAATAGGTTTGTATAACTTTTTATTATAATCTGTTCATGTTTTATGCTGTTTTTGTTGTTTCTGAGGAAAAATAATCAGAAATGAATGTTAAAGTAGGTCAGAATAGTTTTCTATTTGTGAAAAGCACTAAGATCAAGGATTCACCTTTTCTGTGCTGTTGACATCGTTGTCTTACTTTTCCACAGGAAATGTCTGTGACTGTTGAGCACCAAAAGATTAACAAGATATAGAAACTTTATTTACTTATAACTTACTGCGACACAGTAGAGATAAATTGTCTTTCTTCTTTCAAAAAAAAGCCTGCAGAAATGGCTTGCTGTCCTATGGAAATACCATCTGTTTCTCCACATAATTAGTTCTGACAGGCTAAACTGATGATCTGATTCATCATTTATGACTGGATTCATGTTAACTTGCTTTTAATGACTCAAGTGCTAAGTCTGGAAGTCCTTAGCTTCCATTGACTTCTGTGATAATTTTGTCAGAATGACTTTTGGTGAAGTGCCAGTATTTTCTTTTGGTATGCAACTGTTTTCATGCAGCCTCAATATCCAATTGAGAAGTTGCTCTAAATTCAGCCCTTCAGTATTACCGTTATGATGATATGGGAGAATGTTACTCAAATGCACATGCCTACACAGATGTACAGATACAGCAGAACACACCTACCTGTAATTCTGAAGGAGATGTCTATGCATGACATTCCTGGAAATATTTTTTCCTTCAGTCTCTATAGTTGTGTTTCCTATATTGGAAGGAAACAGAACTATAGAGACTGAAGGAAAAAGTATGGGCAAGTTAAGGAAGTGTGTAATATACAGCCTGAATTTATTTCCTTTAAAATCTACTTTAGTTTGTCATTATAGATAACCTTACCAAGAGCATTAAGGATAGCGCTTTTCATGTAAAACTTCACACAACAACCTTTCACATTTTTGTCCCCCTTTTTTAAGGGGCAAATATCCGTACAGGTGTAATACTGAAGTTATTCACTTGTAATTAACTGATTTAGTTGTCTCTATTTAACATTGCTAGAAGTTAAAAGGGAGATGGGCAAAAGCTGACTCATTTAAAGCTGACTGCAGAACGGCTAGCTTTAAATCCACCTCAGATTTTTCATCATCTGGTAGCGTGACAGTATTTAGGTGAAAAAACAGTAGTTTTATGAGGTACTGAAGTGTCTTTATTTCTTCAGAGGGCAAACATGAACCACATGCTCTCCTCACAGGGCCATATCCTGGATAGAATATGCTGAAAAATGACTGTTAATACATAGTGACTTCTAGTGTAAATAGGACAGATTGTGGTTGTTGCAGCATGTAGCTGTAAACAAGCTGCTTTCTGCAAATATTTGCTCTGCTGCTTCCTAACAGCTTGACATTGATGATCATTATATGAAAAGTATGTACAAATATTGGCTGCAGTTACCATGATCCTTTCTCTTTTTCATGGTTATTAGCTTTAAAACATGCTTAAGTATGAAACCTGAGCAATACTGTTTCCTTTGCTTGCTCTTTTTCAGTCTCCTTTTGGCATCTTGAGAACACTAGTGCGATTCAAACTATTCATTCCAAATCACACTATAAAAAGTTGTTAAATAAGTATGTTTATCCATAATCATGCAGTGTTTTGGATTAGTTGTATTTATATGATCTTTGAAGTATAAGGACCATGAAAGAAAAATTGTCAGTATTCTCGTCAGTATGGAAACCACTTTCAAGAAATACACAGCACTCTTTTTTCAGGTCAAAACCGTGATTTGAAAATGGACTTACTCAACAGGATCAGTTGCTTTCGCACATTAGAATGTTTAATTTAGTGTAACTCCTGTTGTTCTGTGGGAGGCACAGAGTATGGTGAACCGATACTTATCCTCCAGTACAGCTTTTTTCCTTCTTGATTCAAATAGGCCACATTTGAAATATTCTCACTTCTTATAACAGAATTAATTGCTGTTGCAGAGCCCTCCCTCTTGCTTGGGGATTCCTGTGTTCATGGAGTTTCAAGCAGTTTAGCTCACTAATGAGGGATATACACAGAATTTCTTCTGTAGGAGGATCTTTCTTGGGTGTCGTTTATGACAAATGAAAAGATTTCTTCAAGCTGGGAATCTTGATGTTTGGGAAGTTAAATTACTGTTTAGTTAGTGTTATTTTAGTATGTTTATAGTGTAAGCTATAGCAGAGCTAAGGCATCCGAAGCCTTTAAAGCTGTATTTGGCTTAGTGTTGTATTTTTTATATTTTATATTCCTCTTCTCTCCTTTGGCTTATCTTCTAAAATAAAATCAGGTTGCGTGACTTAGAAGGTATTAATAAATCTCTGAAGTATTACAAAGATACTTACAATTCTTTGGATACGTGGATTCAACAAGTGGAAGATACTCAGCGAAAGATTCAAGAAATCCATCCTGAAAATAGCAAAGCATTGGCTAAACAGCTGAACCAACATAAGGTATGAAAGAGATCTCATTGTAGGAAAGCACTGCTTTAATGACTGAAATAAAATTAAAATATCTTTTGAACCCAGTCATGTCAGTCTTACTTCTTGATGGGAAGTGCTTATGTCCTTCAGCCCTTATTCTAAAATTGCAAATAATCACCAGCTTTTATGGTTTTATGTTTACAATGCAGCTAACATCATTAATGTATCACTCGCTGATTATAGCCATTTTATAGACCAGGTTGTTTTGGTCTTCAAATCTGCAAGAAGAGCAAAACCTTAGAGAGTGCCTACAATTCTGGACTCTCCTTATCACATAATTTTTTATTCAGTACTGCTCTTGGTAGTTATGGATGTAAAAATATTTTCATGGAGGCAGAGCTAAACTCAACAACTCTCCTGCAAGAAGGAAATGCAGCTTAAATAAGAGACACAATAACAAATTATATGCATGAAGTGTTATAGTCCTGATTTCTTTTTAAGTTCACTCACCAGCTGTTAAACCTGGCAGGGTTTTTTCACTACTTCTGTAAGCCTGACAAAGCCAGGACATGGCCTTAAGCATGTAATTACTTGTACACACAAGTAAATGAGCGTATTATGTAAATTTTGTGATGTTAGATAAAGTAGAAAGGCTAATAATAATAGTAATAAAAATCACTTTTTAAGATGAAGATGTAGATTCATCTTTTACAGATGCTGGTTTCTGAGATTGAAATGAAACAAAGCAAAATAGATGAATGCCAGAAATATTCAGAACAATATTCAGCTGCTGTGAAGGTAATAAATAACATGATACTTGGAATCCTTTTTTTTAGTGTCGGTATCACGCGGAATGCTGATCATTTTGTGTATTTTCTCTTTTTACAGGATTATGAGTTGCAGACTATGACCTACAGAGCTATGGTTGACTCCCAACAAAAATCTCCAGTGAAACGCCGAAGAATGCAAAGCTCATCAGACTTCATTATTCAAGAGGTAAATGGATTTCTTACGACAGGAGAACGTGATTTTCTGAGTCCTTGCTTAAAACAGAGTAAAAACAAGAACGGGTTTTAGGATTTATTAATGATGAAATAGGGTAGCCCAAGCAAGATTTTTTTTTTTTCCTCTATAGATTTATGATGTGACAAATGTCCTATCGGTCATTATGCAGTATTTAGATAACGAGATGGTATATTGCTGTTAATGAACAAAAGTCCCCCAAATTACAAAAAACAGTATGAGAAATGTACCTTAGTAGAACTGTTTAGAACTACCTCTGGGCTGGATCTTGATCACAGTAAACAGGGGGAGCTTTCATCTTTGCTATGGTAAAACTTACCAGATCTGGACACTTTGACGGGTTCCAAGGCAAATCAGCCTCATTTGGGTGGGAAAGAGAAATCTGTCTCCCTGCTAACTGTTAGAGAGAGGAATAGCGGCCAGCACTGCTTGTCCCTCTTATAACCTGTTCTTACAGGGGGGAAGAATCAAGTGACTGTGAAGTCAAAACATTGTCTTCTGTTTCTTCTTATGGATCTGCTCATAGATCCTTAGGATTTATTCATGCAAGTACACCCTGCTGATGGCATTCAACTTTGGAATCAAAATTAGGACTTTGGATTCCACAATCAGGATTTTGGAATCAAAATCGGGATAGGTTCTAGAGTAATGTTTATCACTTCTTTGAAGGTTAATGGGAGTGTTTCCCTCTCTCTCCCCATCCCCCTTTGTTTCTCTGCAGTTCATGGATTTACGGACTCGTTATACTGCCTTAGTGACCTTGATGACCCAATACATTAAGTTTGCAGGTGACTCTCTGAAAAGACTGGAAGAGGAAGAGGTAAGTCTTCACTTGGCAGCCAACCAAGCAAAAAGAACAGCTAGGCAAACAAAGAGCAATATAGCTGTTGGAATTATTCACAAAGTTAGCAGCAGATATGAAAGACTAAAATTCCTTATATGCTGCACTTTATACAGGAATGTAGGAGTGTTAAATTACACCATTATCATTCAGATAAGCAAAATCCTATGCCATCCATACATTTTACCAGTTCTTCCAGCTAGAAGGATCACATAATTCATTAAATTCTGATGGAGATGTAGTTACATACAGTACATTTTAATACTTTAATATTTTAGGGCTTGATCTTTTGGATAAATGCAGACATTAAGATGAGGGCAAACTTAGTGTGCATGCAGCATTGATATCTTATGTAGGCCTTAATATTCCATAGTATGCATTCTGGTCCACTTAACAACATCTAAGAGAGTTCTTTAAACAGGGAGATGCGATGCCCTCTTAAGTAATTTCTTAAGTTTCTTTGACATGTTTAGATTTTTTTTTTTTCCTTCTACCTTTCTACTGTATTGATTCCTTGGGGTCAAACAGCATTTTACTTATGCTTAGCGTTGAATCTTATTAACAAGAGTAGGTTACTGAAATTGAGCAGACAAATTACTCAAAATACATGCTTACTGCAGAATCAACCTTCCACATAATTACAAAAAAAAAAAAAAATTAAATTCTTCACTTTTTTTGGAAATGTTTTGCTCTGAAAGAGATTTGTCATTCCTTAAGGACTACAGTGTTTTAGTATAATCTATACAGTGCATATCTGTAAAATAATGCCCATATTAAATATAGTCCTGTAATTAATTGTGCTCATATTAAATGTAGTCTTATATAAATTACATAAAATTGGAGATCACTCCCATAAGGATATAAATTTTAATGTTGTTATTGCAGAAAAAAAATCAGAGTTCTTAAATGAATGTTTTGTAATTCTGTTGCTGGCTTTGTCTTTATTGGCTTTTCTTGCTATTGAATACCTCTGGACAAACTGTAGCAGTAACAGCATGTATCTTTGTGCATCATGAGGTGGTGGAGCATATGAATGGAAATAGGTAATGTTTGTTAATAAGTAGCCATTATAACTGAGGATTTGGTATGGCTAATAATGCTAAGTGGTATCAAGGGTAAAAAGTGAAACAAAGAACAAAAATTGAAACAAGGATCAAGAAACCTGTGAATGCCAATAGGCTTCACGTTCTTCAAGAGCAAATGGAATCTTTTAAACTCTTTTGAGTTTCAGTCTGGTCTGAATCTCCAGGACTGCTTTTTTGGAAATCAGACACTCCCCATCTTCCATCCTCCTCCACCTTCCGGCAGCCTTCTAAATCTTTGATAGCTTCTTTGAAGATAACCTAAGTAGGTTTCCAGTCTCAAAGTGATTTGATGGATTTTTTCTTTGTGATCAGGGTAGCAAATCAGAAAGTGAATAAACCTTTTCAAAGAAAGAATGATAATTTTTTGCTTCTGGGATCAGACCTCTGAAGTCTGTGATTGTTCCAAGATTTTCTTCCATGCCAATCTTTCTTCCTAACTCTCAGTAATGGCATTAAAAATGCACAGAATAAGGAAAAAAATAAGATCCTTTCCATGATATCTCAGTTTAATCCATGTGCTGTCATGCTCAGAGCTTACCAGAGGAGAGTGAACTCCAGCAACCTGTGAAGTCAGCGGAAGTCTTTCAACGTTTGGGATGTAATGAAGCTGTTGAATTCAGAGAGGAAAACACACCTAATGAAAGCATGATGGATGTGGAATATTTGCAAAAAGATAACTCTTCCAGTAAACCTAAACACACAGAAAATAAATTGGAAATTGACAGAAGAAAATTAGATGTAGACAGATATGATAAAATCAAAACTGATAGAACATTAAAGCGATTTTTAAATTTCAGTGGTCAAGAAAGTAGCATTAGTGGCAACAGAGAAAATAAGCTACATAAAGAGCAAGAGAATTTAGTGGGTTTTGGTAATCAAAGTAAAGAGGAAGAAAATAGTACAAAAGTTTGTTTTGTTTCAGCTGAGATCTGTGTGAGTATGAGTAACGATCCTGGTGAAATGTTAAATGAGCAAATCGTTAATGGAGAGAGACAGAAAACAGAGGGAGTATCAAAGAAGTTGCCTGAAGTGGAAATGATACACAAAACTACGGGAAAAAATTGTTCAAGGAAGGCAGGGAGTGATGTTTCAACAAAGGAAGGATGTGAAATGCAGTCAGAAACTAATTTTGAGCTAACAGCGAAGAAAGATGAAGTTACTCCAAAAACTGGAAAGCATGCCCTGGATATCAGCCCTTACAAGCAGCAACATTTTTCACCAAGAACTCATTTTGAATGTCAGCGTAAAGAACATTGCTTTACAGAAGGTAATAGCCATAATACTTTAAACTCTGAAGACAGAGAATTTAAAGTGTGTGGTGAAAAAGGTAACTCTTTCTCAGGTGTAAGGGATGCAACACCTTTAGAGAAAGTTGCATCCTCTTTCAGAGAGCTGGCAGCACACAATGGAGGTGAAAAAACAAAGTTAAATTTGCAATCTGTGAGCAATCCTGGCATTTCTGGTAGTGTCGAAAGCGATACAAACAAACTGCACAGAGCATCTCTGGATAAAAATTACTTCATAGCAGAAAATGAAATCCCAGAAAAAACAAATTTAAATCCAAATGAAGCCAAGAGTACAATGCAAGAAATTTTGACTGTTTCTTCAGGAAATATTTCAGAGACTCAGTATGCAGCAAAAGTCTCTGAATCTTATCCATTAGATTTTGAAGTGTCACCAGTGCAGAGTGATCCAAGTTTAGGTATGGAATTGTTAGGAAATACTGGTGATTTAAATGCAAATATAGCCCCCTCAGAAATTATTTCTGGAGGAGAGGATTATTTTCCATTATCAGAACATGGATTAGCAAAAAAGCTTTTGAGTCATGATGAGGAAGTAAGTGGGAAGAAAATATCACAGGGTAAAATTCGTGGTTTGGACAACATAAATGTAAGTGGGGAGAAGCAGAGTGGAGAAGACAAGTTAGAACAGGGTCAGAAATTTAAAGGTTTATTGCTAGTTGCAGAAATGGACAGTGGAGATAAGGGTCATAGCACAAAGGTACCTGGAAAAAACGCTGAGCTCCAGAAACCATTCTGTGAAAAAACAGGGAAAAAAGCCTCACTTGAAAAAAAAGAAAAGCAAAAAAAAAGAAACTATGATAATGCAGAGAAAAAGAGCACAACTATTATTAAGGTACCAGAGTTTTTATGCAATGCAAATGAAACAGTTAATTTAAGAATGATTCTAAACCAATCTAAATCAACATTTGAATCTCAAAATATGTCAAGGTCAAGTGATTTAAAGTTGATTGAACATAATTTAAACAATGAATATGCTAATGATATTCATTACTTTGCATTTTGAGATGCTTACATTTTTTTAAGTTCTTATAAATTTATTTTTGTTTATTTTGTATTACTATCTAATTACCATCCTTTTCTATACCCAGCTGATGCTCAGCCATGTCGATTAGAAATAATGAAAACTAACAAGATATAGTTTGTGACTGTATCTGTTTTTAGTTCTTCTTTTTCAAGCATAATACATTAGATTTTGTGTCTATGGGAGCATAAAAGGAGATCTGATAAGAAACCAATTTAAATGTTTTTTATCCATTGGGGTCTGTTCAAAATTGTGACATGGGAAATATGGAGAGAAACTGAAGAAGCTGCCTTTGCATTAGCCTTTTAGGAAATAAGTTTCATATATCATATGCAAAATCAAGTAAATCTGGTAAATTTGAACTAAACCAACTTTTTGTTTATTTGAAAATGTTGCTCTAATTACCCTTCATGCCATGTTTGTATGATCATAGGAATATAGGTGTGTTCTTACCTCATGTTAGGTCATATTTGGTAACTAACACCATGATAGTGCTAATGAAAACAAGGTATGTATGGTTTCAACCATATTATTGATGGTGAATACACATCTTACATGAGTTTCCCTTGATCTGCCAACATACGGAGACTATTAGCTGACTGGTTTTCACTATGATTTTCCTAATTACCATGTTTATATTTCTAACTGTGTCTACACTGCAGAGCAGCTGTGCTCTTACCAGTGCCCCAGCTGAGCCAGCTGGAGGCATTGGGACTGTGGAGCACACTATGGAGCGTAAAAGTACTGGGTTTAGATACTTCTCTTCCTGCAGCTGATGTGTCTTGGCTCTACCTCTAGACACCATTTCTTTTCTTGGAGGGGATTTCCAAACTTCTCTTGTGTTATTTGTGCTTGCAAACATAAAATCCTTCTTCCAATTTCTACTGAACTGATCCAGAAATGGTAGGCCACTTCCTCCTTGGGAATTCTTACACATAGTGTTTGGCTCACTGTTTGCTGTACCTATTTGTTTGGAGAAAAAGCATATGCAAGCTGTTGTTTGACGCTGCTTACTACTAAGAGGCATCTGACTGAAGTGAGAGGCTTCAGGACTTCTTCGCTTTGTGGATGTCTTTATGAAGGGTTTCATATTTGGGTAATGGTAACTTCCTGAAGCTTACTGTATCAAGAGAAGGTGATGGTGGTGGGAACTGCTTGTCCTACTTTCTGGACATATCTTATATATCTGAGTAAGTATTTTCCACGCTGCTTTTCAAAGAGCCTAACATGTTTCATTTGCTGTGTTACAAAAGGTACGTTCCAACTTATCCTGTTCTTTTACAGATTTTAAAGAATAAGGAAGAATCAGTGCGTGAGGCATATTCAGATCTAATGGCACAGCAAAATAGCACAATTGATGAGAACAGAAAACTCATGGGAAAGGTAAAAACACTTGAGGAGATGTTGGAGGATATGAAGAAACAAAAATTCCAAGTGGAACAGGAGCTCCCTAGAGTGAGGGAAGCTGCAGAAAAAGAGCGGAAGAAGCAGCAGAAGGATATGGAAGAGATCTGTCTTCAGAAGACCAAGGCGGAGCAGGAGGCAAAACAGTGTCGTATAGATCTAGAAAGTATAGAGAAAGAGAAAGCAGATGCAGAGCAGGAGTTGGAGTGTGTAAGGCAGCTCATTTTTCAGGCAGAGACTCAAAGGAGTATACTGGAAGAAAACCTCCGTGCTTTTCGAAATCAAATAGAAGAAAGCACCTTTACCAGAAGAAACCTTGAAGAGCATCTAAGAAGAAAAGATACTAATCTTCACGATTTAGAGCAACAAAAAAAAAACTTAATGCAGGAGCTGAAGAAAAAAACAGAGGGAGAGGAGAAACTTATGAAACTGATAAAGCAAATGGAACAAGATCTTGAATTTAAAGGGAATCGATCAGAAATAAAACTGCAAGAAAAAGAGAAAACTGAAGCCAGAAGGAAGGTTGTTGAAGGCAGGTACTCTGTAACTAGAGAAACTTCCCTGCCAACTTTCATGGCTGGGCAAGGCAGCCAGTGTAGGACTGATTCTGAAATTATGAGTTTCCAGAAGAAACAAGAAGCCAAAAAAGTAGAAGAGCTTAAACAGAAGATAGATGAGCTAACCCTTGCTAACAAAAAAGCTGATAAAACTATTAAAGACCTGAAATATGAACTGAATGAAATTGAGCTTCAGAAATCATCAACAGAAGAAAAGTCTCGTTTATTAAAAGAAAAACTAGATAAAGTCAATAGTGAACTTAAATGCCTAAAAATTAAGTTGGAGGAAAAAGACCAAGTAGAGCAGGGATATTTGCAACAGTTGAAAGAACTGGACAAGCAGCTACATAGAACTACAGGTAAAGCTGAAGAGGTGATGCAAGAAGCTATAGATCTTAAGAAAATTAAGATGAACTATCAGGAGGAGCTGAAATCTGTTCAGCAAGAAAAGATGCAGCTAAAAAAAGAAGTAGAGGAATTAACTAGATCACAGACAAAAACTGAAATCACTATCAAACGTTTAAATTCACAAATCAGTTCTCTTCAAAAAGAGAAGTTGGCAGCTGAACACAGAACACAGTCATGCCAAGGTGAAGCAAATAATCTTCAGGACCAATATAAGAAAATTCAAGAACAGTTGCTTCAAAAAACAAAAGTGGAGAAAGAAAACCAGCAGGAAATTCAGATGCTGAAGCATGAATTAGCCAAAAGTAATCAGGCGTCAGAAGCATTGAAACGAAAGATAGAGGACCTTAATAAATGGAATACTGAAACAAAACTACTGATGAAGCAAATTCAATCTGAATCAGAGAAGATGACTTTGGAAAAACAAAGTATTCAGAGGAAAAATGATGCATTAAAAGCCCTAGCAGATGGTTTCAAAGAGCAACTGCGTGCAACAAATGAACAATTGCACAAGCAAACAATAATTGAGCAAGAATTCATATGTAAAATCAAAAGCCTAGAAGTTGATCTAGCAAAAACAAAAGACTTGGCTAGTGAATATAAACAAAAATGTGATAAACAAAGTGCTTCCACCCTAACCATTGACCGGGAAGTTAAAAATCTAAATGCCCAAATGAATGCTCTAACTATGGAAAAGAGGGTGAATGAGCAGAAGGTACAACTACAACAAGCTCATATACAAGAGCTAAGTAGTAAATTAAAAAAATTACAGGATGAACTCCATCAGAAGACTCTGGATGAACAAATGGCACGCAAGAAGATGATTCTGTTTCAGGAAGAATCCATTAAGTTTAAACACTCTGCAGAGGAATTCAGGAAAAAAGTTGAAAAATTGCTGGAATCCCATAGCATCACAGAAAAGGACATTTCTGGTATAAAACTAGATAGCAGGAAAAGCATATGGCTGAGGAAAACATCATGTTGTACAAGATGCAAATGGAAGATCTGCAAGAAAGGCTTAAAAAATGTCATGAACAACTACAGCAAGGGAAGCAGGCTGAAATGGACTGTCACCAGAAGTGCAGGAAACTTGAGGAAGAATTGGAAGTGCAGAAGCGCACAGTTGAGAGCTTGAAACAGAAGATGGACCTGCAGGTCAAGGAGAGTGAACACAGGTTTCTTTTGTTTCAGAATGAAGTTCAGCAAAATAATAAACTCCAAGATTCTGGATTGATATTGAGCTGTGAGAGAAGAGGGAATGATTTCAATTACCTGAGTGGCACCACAGCCAGAGAATTTGAACAGCTTCCTCCACATGCAAAACCTAGCTCACCTTTGTTAAGGCAGAAACAGGAGAGACCAGGTTTTAAATCTGATCAAATAGAAGAAAATACATTATACGTGAGTGCTGATGATACAATACCGAGAGGGGTGCAGTTCCAGATGTCAAGAATAAACCAATCACTAGAAGAAGATGCAAGCCCGCAATCTTTTACAGAGTTTGTTTCTCAGACGAGTACGCAGTTCCAGATAACTTTTGATAAAGCAAGCCAAATCCCTGGAACATCTGAGAGGGACAAATTGAGAAACAGGAACCTACACAGTTCCAGACAAACTATTAGACATGGGGAAGACATGAAACATGAATTAGGAGTGGTAAAACTGCATCCCTTGGAGGTACACACTACGTTTTGTGAGGGTTTGCCTTCCTAGTGCTGGTTTTTACTATTCTATTTTTTTCTGTTTGTTTGTTTTTAGTTATGCTTTATCACTATTCTGCATTCTCGCTAATGTTTCTTATGTTCTTACCTTGGTGAAGGGACCCTCTTCATTCTTACATGACACAAAAAGCTTTTAATTAGACCTTTGTAGCAGGTTTGTTAATATCTAAGAAACGCATTATTTTAAAAGTTTGTATTGGAAATAGGAATTCACATACACCATTGTATCATTATTGGTCAAAATAAGCTTTGATTAATGGCACTAAGTTCATATAGTACCAAACGAGTTATTGTTGCTTAGTCGACTCATATTTCTGTTACTGAATAAATATTTGAAATGGCAAATGCACTTTAAAACTCTAGCTATCTATATTTCTCTGTTGTCCAATGCTAGTAGCAGTTCTCCTTTCCGACTTGCATTCAAGTTCTCCCTTTTGTTTCTCTGGTGGTGGATTTAGGAGTGAATTATGTACGGCATAGTTCTGCAGATGTATTTCTCACTGTGTCAAAAAATTCCTGTTTACAGATAGTGAAGAACAAGCAGTATGACATGCATGTTGAAGTCACAACATTAAACCAAGAAAATGACAAGACTTTTGGTAATGAAGAGAGAATGTTTGAGGGATACAAAACATCCGAAGGGTTTAGGAGAGAAGACTTTGCAAAGATGAGCTCTTTCTTAGGGGAAGAGATTTTGAAAACTCTTGATGATGCTACTCAGTTGGAATATTTTACAGAGGAATATGATGATATTAAATTTCAAGGTCTCCGACATGATGTAACTGCCAGACAGTTGACTGAAGTTAAACTTTTAGACAGGTTTACGGTTGAGCAGCTCCGTTCAGGGCAGAAGACTATTGATGAGGTTCAGAAAAGTCTTGAAAAATTTTTAACCAAACCTACAGCTATAGCTGGGCTGTACCTTGAATCCAGCAAAGAGATACTCTCTTTTGCTTTTGCAGCAAAGAGAGGAATCATAGGAAAAGCATTGGCATTAGCATTTTTAGAGGCCCAGGCAGCTACTGGTTTCATCATTGATCCCACAACAGGTCAGAAATTCCCTGTTGATGATGCAGTTGTTAGAGGGCTTGCAGGTAATGAATTCAAGAGTAGACTGCTTGAGGCAGAGAAAGCTGTTTTGGGCTATTGCTGTTCTGGGAAAGTGATCTCTGTGTATCAGGCTATGGAAGCTCGACTCTTAGAACGACAAAAAGGTAAAAATATCCTTGAGGCTCAAATTGCAAGTGGGGGGGTCATTGATCCTGTAAGAAGTGTTCGTGTACCTCCAGAAACTGCTGTGCAGCTTGGCTTGCTTAATAACACAATTATAAAATTCTTGCATGAACCTTCTAGTAATGCAAAATGTTTTTGCAATCCAAATAACCGAAAAGCTATGTACTACTGTGATTTGCTGAAAATGTGCTTGTTCAGCGTAAGCAGTAAATGCTTTCTGCTTCCAGTTGGTGAAAGGAAAATAAGCAGCCCGTCAGCAGGGAAGAGTCATAAAATTTCTGTAGTAGACATCAAAACAGGAGCTGAAATGACTTCATATGAGGCTTATCAAAAAAATTGTGTTGATAAAGCTACGTATCTGGAGCTTTCCAAACAGGAATTTGATTGGAAGGAGTCTACGTGTTTTGACTCTGATGGGAATTCTTTTCTTTTGCTTACAGATCTTAAAACTGGTGTACAGTTTAATATCGAGGAGACCTTAAATCAGGGTAGAATTGGCAGAGCATTAGTCAGTAAATATAAGGAGGGTTTAATCACAGCTAATGAGTTTGGTGATATTTTAATTAGCAGTTCACAGCCAAATAAAGATTTAAACAGTCCTATTGCAGGGTTCTGGCTTTCTGAAACCAATGAGAGAATTCCAGTTTTAAAAGCCTCACGCAAAAACTTGGTAGATAGAGTTACTGCCCTCCGGTGTCTTGAAGCTCAGGTTAGTACAGGAGGCATAATTGATCCATTTACTGGGAAAAAGTACAGTGTTTCAGAAGCTTTGCAAAGGGAGTTAATCGATGATGGTTGTGCGAAGCAAATCCAGCAGTGTGAACTCATCTTTACTGGGATCATTCACCCTGTAAGGAACACAGTTATGTCAGCTGTTGAAGCCATGCACATAAATGCTGTAGACAAAGAAATGGGTATGCGCTGCCTGCAGTATCAGTACTTGACTGGTGGGTTGATAGATCCAAAGTCTCATTCCAGATTAACAATGGAAGATGCAATTAAGAATGGTATTATTGATGCTGTCACAGCTACAAAGATGAAAGATGAAAAATTGTATGTTAAAGTTTTAACATGCCCCAAAACGAAGAAGAAGTTAACGTACAAAGAAGCTTTAGAGACAGCTGTTTTTGATTGCCACACTGGGCTGCGATTGTTAGAAGCAGCTCAGGCCACGAAAATGGGGATTTCCAGTCTTTACTATAATTCGTAATGGAACAAAGATGATAGTACTCATTTTCGGGGCCTGCTTTAAAACCCATTCAAGTCAAGGAAAAGATCTATGATAGCCTTTATGGAAAATCATAAATGGTGTTTTCTAATGTAATCATGAGTTGCTGTAAAACTAATTAGTACAAACCACTAATTAGTATAAACCACTAAAACTGGAATTACTTGTTACAAAGTTGAAATTTATAGATAAACTTAGGCAGATTCATAATTTCAAAATGCAAACTGTGTGTTCAGTCTTTACTTGAAGACCTTGTCTGACATGTAGGTAGTGTAAATCAGAAGTTATACTGAGGTTGGTGAAGTTAACATTAGTGCAAAATGGGTAGATTTAGATGAGACAAGAATCAGATTCTTATATTAAAAATTGAAAGGGATTGCCCATTTTGCAAATGAAGACAGTGCAGTATTTCATGTGACCTGATACTTAATTTAATATTACAAATCAGTTTGCAGATATAATTTATTTTACAAAAGTGGCAATAAAGTATGCAAGAGTTAAATCTGCAGTCCAGTAAACACATATGCATAAGTAATTCTTCTCACACTGGTATTTCATTAATTTTAATGGGCTACTTACATCCCAATTTTTTCTCGCACTTCAGGTAACATTTTTTTTTTTAGAATTGTTTTCATGCTCTAATAAGCAAATGAATTATAATTACATATAAAATTAAAAAAAAAAATCCATTGAAATAAAATGTCTTCATTTTTACATGTGATACATGGAAGGGCTTAAGCGTGTTTTCTAAGTATTGATAAATTTCAAACTACAACAAATTGTACTACCATAAAAAGAAATATATCTTCATGTGCAGAAAAAGATGAAATGTCTCAGTATTTTACTTTTATTGTTCTTGCTTCTGTAGACATAAAAGCAGTGTATTCTTCCTAATTGTAATTTAGTAATCCCTGTGCATAGATTGCAAAATACTGATATCCTATGCTGGCTGTACATATCCACACCTGAGGGTAATGCAAAGGCAGCAATTCAAAGATACTTTATATGCAAATGTTGTTTAGATTTTATCTGCTGAGTAATAGCTGGGAAGCTGTGCTTTTTCTTAATATCAATCATTTTATAATGAATGTATATGTGTATGAATAAGCACCGTAATGATAATTACAAATCATTCGAGGAATTATTTTGTTAATGTCTGTAATTATGTGGCATTTTTGTTCCTACATCAAAGTGTCATAGTAATGCATGTGGTGATAAATAAAAAGAAATCACTTTAAATGATAATACTGCCATTGTGGTAGAATTGTGTTTCTAAGGACGTTCATGTTAAATATTCCAACAATTTACATTTACATGTTTTTTACAATTCGCAATGCTCATCAGAAGTCAATGGAAGAAGAAAAGAAGGAACATGTTGAAAAAGCTGGGGATTTACTGAAATGGGTGTCAAACCTCAGCAAGACACTCAGCAAAGAAGAAGGAGAAAAGGCTGAAAAGACAGATTTGCCTAAGCAGCAGGTACACAGAAGTCTTTTGGTAAAATACCACTTAATCTTTTTAGCTTTCTGTGTTGATTAAAATGAGAAGATATTCCATAAATACTTTTTTTCCTCCGAATCGCCATCCACATTTAACTAAAGATGTAATTTCACATTTGGTTGTGAGTGGAGGGTTGGGTATATGAACACCAATGTTTAGGGACACAAACGTGTTACTCAGGAGGAAGTGCAAGCTGCTTTTTACAGGCCTGGCGTGTGACATATTCTGACACTGCAGAATGTCAGTTTAGAGAAACTAGACCCTGCAGACCATAACTCAGCCTTTGCAGAGGGACAGTGCATCCTGGTAGGACGGCACTTTGTAGATCTGCCCCCTTGTCCTGAAATAGTTCAGTGAATGAGTCTGGTAACTTCTACCCTGGCACCAGGAAGGAGAGAGTGGGCAGGCGGGGCCGGAGGGCCAGGTTTTTTTTTATTTGCTGTTAAAAAGTTAGTTTGAGGGGTCCTCTTATGGGATAGTCAAAACTGCTGTCTTAGGGAATACAGCAGGTGTTGACTGAGCCCCCTTTATTATCACACTAGACCGCAGGCTGCTGCAGTGGCCCATCTTGCCACCTTTGTATTTAACAGGTACATTGTCGTTGTGTACAGTTGTAACTCTGACCATAAATTGCCATCTGTGAAGTTTCCTATCATTTCTAACAGCTTCCCTGCTAGGCTTGTCCCACAAAATAGCTTACTGACACCTAAAAAGATTTCAGTAGGTGAAGGTCTACCTGCACAGTGACCAGCAGAGAGATGGAGCAGTATCTTTTCCACATCCCTCGGTACAGGGCTGGATGTGTGGTCATGCTAACACGATTTTGGCCCTCCTGGCAGCCTGTTCCTGCTTTTTTATTTTGGTCACGCATGCTGGTGCTGGTTAGAGCCACTGGAGCAGCGTGTGCATAAATCAAGCTTGCTGTCGGGCAGGTCGGCAGTCCTGCAAGTCCCAATGGCCACTGGTCCCAGCACACTGCTTGTTCTTAGGGGACCAGTGCTAGTTCTGTTACTGAGTTTGTCCCTATATCTGTAGGAAGAAGTAAGCTTGTATTGATTTGAGCATATTGATTAGTAAATCACTAATAGTTAGGATCAGGATTTCCAAAAACACTCAACACTGGTCTTTTTCTGCCCTTGTTAATGACAATAGTGCAAACCTTTGTCAGCGTTGGGCCAGCACTCAACTCCTTAGAGCATCTCAGCTTACCACAGCACCTATGGCTGGCATCTTCCCTGTCCAGCCTGAGCCCTCAGCGAGTAACCTGTGAGTTAGCCGCCTCGGCTTCCTTCAGCCTGTGGGAGATGGCCTTTGCCAAGGGTGTTTCCTTCCCTCGTGAAACAGCCCGGTGAGGTAGCGTCACCTTTCAGAGGTGCCTGGTTTTGTGTCTCCACTGACTAGCACAGGTGCCTTGACAAGTTTTGTAGGAACATGTAGACCAGTGATTTGATAGCTAATGTTAGCTGAAATACATTTCACACAGTGGTTTGGGATTGCTGTGGGGTGTAGCCGTGGAGCGGGTGGAGAAGCTGGTGCCAGTAGTGACAGGGCACACACAGCAGCCGCAGTGATGCCAGTTCCCTGAGCAAAGTGGAGCTCATGACCCGACCTGCTACTTCAGCCTGCTCACATCGCCACCTTGTGTAGTGCATTCAGTGCTTGCTCTCTTGGTTTCTCTCCAAGCAGCAGAAGTGGTGGGATTGTGGCTTGCTGGCGGTGATTGCAAAGGGAGCCTCTGTGCAAGACCCTGTTCAGGCCCTTTTGACGCGATGCACACAGGGACAGAATTGGTTGTGTCCAGACCCAGGTGAATGCAGGGCCCACTTGCTAGAGCTCTCTTAGCACCGACATTGAACATATCTTGGGCTTGCTAATGAACTCCTAGACTCCTCTTTGATACTTCGCCTTTATTTATCCAAAATGAGTGCTTTTCTCTGAAGAGACTGCAGGCAGTTTCTCTGAAAAGTTAAAAGATTAAATTTCAGAAGTTCCTCTGCTAGAACAAGAGCTTTAGTGGAGATGACACAGAAACGATAGGGAGAATATTAAAAAGTAATTCATTTTTTCTGAGTGTCTGATATTGCATTTGTCTCCATCATTGAAAATCATGAAGATTTGTGGCCTTCTGATATGTTTTTTTAAAAAGTTGTTATCTCTCATCTTGGTGAGCAACTTCTTGAACATGACCATTGTACACATACCTTTGTAAAGCTGCTTTGAACTGTGCCAACTATAATAAGTGGTTTTAAATGAATGGTTAATTTTCGAACAAATAACATTTTAAAATGAATTCCCTTTGTCTCATCCAATAGTTTTCTAATATGAACAGCTTATTTAACCAAAAGGCATAGCACAACGACTTATCCATGTATAAATGATACAATTCCATAGTAAATAATATCGCTCTAAGAATAGCCGGTATTTAAAGAAAAAAAATCAAGTTCTTATACTATTAAGTTTAGTCAGAGATAGAAATACTATGTTGTTTGTTTTCCTTTTTATGTATGTGCATAGTTAAGTCTTGAACACAGTTTTTTTTATTTTTCAGATTTCCCTGGATGAAATGTCAACCAAGAAAGAACAAATAGCTGAAGCTCTGCAGACTACTCAGTCATTTTTAGCTAAGCACAGTGACAAGTATGCCATGTTTTATTTTTGAAATCATGTAAATTAATTGAATTGGTATATACTGTTTGCTTAAAAAGAAATCATATCCTCATCTTACAGTTCCAACTACATTTCAAGTACAAATGTGTCAGTTTTTTTCTTTAATTTTATAATTTTGTCTTCCCATTTGGGGAAGCTTGATGCAGTTTTGTTTAATTCAAGAATTTGGCTAGGTTTATATACCTCTGGTCAGCTTAAAAAACATTAGATAATTTTCATTTGAAGTCAAAATAATTAACAAATTAGTAGCAAATTAGTACTTGAACTATATGTCACAAGTTTGTTTCATCTGCGTCTGAAATCAGACTGTTTAAGATATTAAATTGCTGAGATATCTCATGACTTCTTGCTAGCTATGTTAGCTGTCTGGACTGGTAATCAGTAGACAAAGGCACATGCAAATATTAAATGCTTTAGTGATAATTCAGATGCTTTAGTGACAATTCATTATTTAGTGATAATTAATGTAGCTTCTTTTCCTGAATGACTGTAAAAGCAGATTGTAGCTTTCTTGAACATCCTCATAATGAGGCTATATTTTTTTCAGACTACTTTTACCAATTTCCCCCCACCTTTTTAAGTAAAGGTAAGCAGATCACTCCCTGCAGGTTACAAACTACTCAAAGAGATCTCCTTCTTCCATTTTTCTTTTTTTCTTAATAGAATGACAGATGAAGAGAGAAATGAAATGGAAAAGCAAGTCAGATCCCTCCAGGAGAGCTACAGCTTGTTATCCAGTGAGGCTTTGAAGCAGCTGCAGGAATCACAGTATCTGGGTGATGAAAAGATGGAAGAAAAGGTAACAAGAGTGAAACTTACCTTTCAGTCTCTTCTGAGATTTACTGCATGGTTTTGGAACCACATGTGATCCGTAAAAGAAGCAGCTGCAATTAACAGTGTGTAAAGGAACTTGAGATTTAATTGACTGAAGGTTTTGTGTATTTGCTATGGAATACTGTGTGTGACCTGTGCATATGAACATTCTGCTCATCAGGTTTTTTGTGAAGAGTCTTAATAATGTGTGCCTTGCATGAAGAAAGATAAACAAATCATTCATCTCTTAACTCTTCTCTTAAAAGCCATTCTTTGACTGCTAGATAGGTCTGTATTTCTGCTGCAAAAATGACACCATAAAATAACACCTTAATCTCTCCCATATATCACTCAGGAGTGTCCTAGAAGAGATCTACTTTCAGATTTTTTTAAACTTTATCTGGATATGAAAATGGGAGCACATAATGTGATTAGCTCTGAGACACTACAAATACATTTGTTAATGGATCTTAATCTTAAATACGGAATTCCCAAAAATTATTTTGCAAATGAGTGTTCTCATATAAACGGAGAGGCAGTGTCTGTGTAATTAGTTCAAATAATGTTGCCAAACTGACTTCATGCTTCCCATGCAAAGTAAATGCAATATTTGGTGCTAGAGTATCTGATTCCGTATTGTTGAGTGTATATACAGAAGTGCTGTATGCTGTAAACATGAATAGCATGGTTGTTTTGAATCACATACTATTTCCGAATATTCTAACCTTTCACAGACATTTAGAGCATGAAAATTTGCCTTTCAGGTATATGTTCTATTTGCTCACTCTGCAATCATTTCTTCTATTGTCTTTCACTAACCCTATTTATATATGCAAAGCATAGGTTTTCAATTCACAGATGCATGTTGATTTTAAATCTTTTATCACATCGTGTGCTGTTGAATGACTGACATAGATCATTTGCGCATTTGAGCTGCTAACACTCACAACATTCCTCCAGGCCTGGTAAGTACATGTTTCTATGCTTATCACGCATTCAAAATCAAAAGAAAATTTAAAATATACAGTCTGAAAATAGTGATAGCTTTTCTTTTATATTCCTTTTTAGGTGAATAAAGTCATTGCTGGTGTCATTGACCAAACGACTGGAGAAGTCCTTTCAGTCTTTCAGTCTATTTTAAAAGGTTTTATTGACTATGACACTGGAATTAGATTGCTTGAGAATCAGCTGATCCTTTCTGGAATCATTTCTCCAGAATTAGGATTATGTTATGACTTGGAAGAAGCTAAAGCTCATGCCTTAATTGATGAGCAGATTCTGTTGCAGTTGCAGGAATTAAATAATGCAAAGAAGCTTATTTCAGAATCATCATTATCAAATCTTCCAGTTGTATCAGCTTTAGAACAAGGTCTAATTTCAGAACCTTTGGCTATTAAAATTCTTGAGAATCAGCTTTCAAGTGGGCACTTGATTTTGCCATCTACTGGAGAAAACCTGACTTTGCAGAATGCTTTCCAGAGAAACCTGATTTCTCCGCCATTATATACAAAGCTTCTGGAAAGACAAGACACATGTAAAGATCTCATAGATCCCAACTGTGGTGAGAGGATTTCCCTTGAACAGATGATTCGTAGAAGCATAATACATGAAGAAGGGTTAAGACTCCTACCTGTGAAACCACAAGAAAGAGGTAGAATCACATTCAAATGTGGAAGGAAGATAACTATTTTGAGGGCAGCCCATGAAGGACTCATCGATCGGGAAACAATGTTCAGGCTGCTGGGTGCTCAGTTAATGTCTGGAGGTATAATTGACCCTGACTCCGGGAAGCGAATGACTGTGGAAGAGGCCATGAGACAAGGGATGATAGATCAGGACACTGCTTGTGGGATCCTCACACATCAGGTTCAGACTGGTGGAATACTTTGTCCAAATTCAGGACAACGCTTGACTGTTGATGAAGCTGTACAATGCAACTTAATATCATCTACCAGTGCACTGCTGGTATTAGAAGCACAAAGAGGCTTTGTTGGACTAATTTGGCCTCACACTGGTGAAATATTCCCCATATCAACTTCTTTGCATGAAGAGATGATAACAAATGAGCTGGCATTCAAAATACTAAATGATAGACAGAAAATAGCTGCACTTTACATTCCAGAAACTTGTGAAATAGTCAGTCTAGATAAGGCTGCACAATCAGGGATAATAGATATCAATACTGTATCTGTTTTGACCAATGTGACTTTACCAGATAAAATGCCTAATGTAGAAGAATTAGAGTCGCCTTGTAAAAATGCTGCAAAATGGTTAACGATGTATGAATTCCTGCCATCTGTATTTCATGATTGTGAGGAGGAACGTGAAACTACTGGCAGAGAAGACCCTGTATGTCATAATTTGGATCAAGCTAAGAAATTATTCATAGCTTATCTGATGGTAAATAGTTATATGGATGCAAACACTGGAGGAAGACTTTTATTATATGATGGACAACTGCAAGAAGCCATCAATATGTTGCTGGAAGGTGATGGTGCTGCGTACAATGCCGATGTGTCAGAAATGGAGTTTAATAACAAATACATAAGCTCAAAAGAAATTAACCTAAAGTTGGCTGGCAGTATTCATTTTAATAATGTCATAGGCAGTGTTCAGGGTGATCTTTCAGGTGCTGAGAATACTTCTAATAACAGGAAATTAAATGAGTTTGAAGATTTTGGAAATTACATATCTTTACAGGGAGAAGATCTCCAAGTGTGCAGACCAGATGTTTGCAATGCTATTGGTACTGAGCAATCAGAATATACGCAGGAGATGTTGTTAACCAACCCTGCAGAACTTAGAAATGTAGTAAGTAACACTCAAAATTCCATGAAGATAAATGCACTCAGAGGTCTTCCAGAGGTTTATGAGTGGACAGAACTGCGTAAGCATAACAGTCAGAAGGCAAGTTCAGGAAACATTGAAGGATATCTTCCAAATTACTCAAATCCAAATCTTATTGAAGAGAAAGAAGAGATTTATATGGCAGACAGTATGGGTAATGAAAACAGGAATGATAAAACCTTACAAAATTCCTTGAGTGTGAATGACTTGTCAGATAATGAAACCTGGAGAGAGCTGGAAAGGTGCACAAAATACAGGCCTTGCATATTGCAAGCTGACAATAGCAGAATGGTACTGGATAACAGCAAGAAAGATGATTTTCAGAGAAGTCTTGGTTCATCCATCAGTGCAGATACTGAATATAGACTTCCAGAAGAATTGGTTAGTCGATGTGGTGACACACTACAGTTTGAAGATAATGAATATAGTGAGCAACCTTTACAGAACTACGCTGATGTATATAACAGGCCATCCCTAGAGGACTATCTTTATGTACATGGCAGGCCATCCTTGGAGGATTGTACTGATTTGCAGAGTAAGCTGTGTCTAGAAGACACTGGAGACATGCGCTGCAGGCCGTCACTGGATGGCGATACTGTTATACATGGTGGACCACCTGTGGGGGACAGTAACAGCACAGCACAAAGGCTAACAGTAGAAGAAAGCAATCTTACATTTGATAAGTTACTGCTGTGTGACAGTAGTTCTGACTCATCAGTAGAAGGGAGTGATGGCATCCCACAGTTTGAAAGTAACTGCTTGCAGCATGAACGTGGTGAGGTAGCCCCTGAAGATGACAGCTCTCAGTTTGATGATGATGACGATGATGCCTATGAAACACCTCAGGTTGATGATGATGACAGTGATGTTTATGATACTCCACAAATTGATGACAGTGATTCTTACGACACTCCTCAAGGTGATGATGGTTTTGATACCTTGCAGTTGGGGGATGATGATACACCAGAGCCAGAATTGTCTGGAACATCAGTTCCATTAGGTTTTCTAGAGGAGAGAGGTGGTCTAATAACCCTGAGAGAAGACACCAGCTTTTTTCAAGAACTTGCAACTCATGCTGGAGAGAGTGTTCATGTAGATCTGACAGGTCTACCTGAGAGCGTAAATATAACTTCTACAAGTGTTGAAACTATGGAAAGAATCCTTGAGGAGGAAAAGAAAAGAACAGGGAGCTTTGGAGAGAAGGAGGAAAAATTGCCAGTTACTCTGGAGAGCGAAGGAATAAAGGAGGGAGGCCTTAGTTCTTTACAGAAGGTGTATGAAGCAGAAGTACGAGACAGAAATGAGGAAGATGAAATGAAAGTGGAAAGTGACTCCTATGAGGATGAATCTGAAGATACACAGGAGGAGGAAGATTATGAGGAGAATTATGATAGTTATGATGACTCTGACACTGATTCTGATAGTGATGGAGAAATGGGTATTTTTTATTCACATCATCAATGTATAAACAAAGGTGACCAGCTGTTAATTTCCTTAAGAGACATAGAAAATAGTGATGAAAATAATCAGAATATTGATGCCTGTTGCTATTCTTTAGGCCACAAGACAGGATATACTTTGCAATTCCAGTCTAACCATGAAAATGGAAAACTATCCTCAGGAAAATGTGAATCTGCATCAGATGTTTCTGAGGAAAGATGTGTTAGTTTTACATGTACAAGTGAAGAAGACAGACAGCAGGAAACAGAAGATGAATATGGGACTTGCGTCAAAAGTAAACACGTGTCACAAGATACTATTAAGCCTATTCAGTCTGAAAATACCTTTGACACTAAATGGACATCCTGTAAGAGTGAAGAAAATAATAAAACACAGCTTAAGGTTCCAAGTTCTCAGCTTCTTGATGATACTGTGACATCTGACATTAGCGTAACAGCCTTCCTAATTACAAAGCAAGCTACTGATGATGATGAAACTACTCGGACAAATTCGCTTCACTCAGAATGCTTTATTGATAGCATGAATAAAAACAATAGTACCATGCCAATGTTACGTTCAAATCATGGGCAGAGACAGAGAGAAGCAGTATTTACAGAGGAAAAAGTATTAAATGATATGGCTGGTATGGAACAACTAAAGCAAAGTTCATCCCAAATGGACAATAAATTCCTTATGGATATGCCTTATGTGAGTGATGGTGATAGTTTACTTAGTGACCGAGTACATCCACTCACCAGTTGGAAACATGGTCAAATAGGAAGAGGTTTTGAAATTCTTACAGAAAATAAAAATAGACTAAATATTAAGGAGGAATGTGATATCTTGGGGCTAAGTAAAAGTCCCATTCAGATGGAAAGCCTTGGGGAAATATTTGATGCATCAGTAAATAAAGGTGATAGAGAAACTCCTGTTTCAAGTAAAGAAAAAGTAAATGTTGATCAAGCTTTGATTGGAGGTGGTGCGAAATCAGATGAATTTAAGAGAGATTTTAACATTTCCGCTTCTTTAAAACAATCTACAACAGACATAAAAGAAGGCGGCCATTCAGAATTGGATAAAACTGAATCCTGTTGCTTTGAGGACAGGTTTTTTTTAGAGGGAAAAAAGGTGTACAGAATAAAAAGGATTTTCTGCTAAATATGGAAGAAATGCATTCAAGTGAATTTAACCCTTATTCTTTTCCCCCAACTGATACAGTAAAACCGAAGGAAATTAGCATAACTAAAGAAACGGGGAGAGTTATCTGTCAAAATACTAACAATGTTATTAAAAACTTTTCAGAAAACAAGAGCAGCAATGATAGTGGTTTTTCCCCAATAAAAGCAGATGCTTTAGGAAGTATTGAGGATGCTAAAGAATCAGGGGATGGGAGTGAAGTGTTACCTTCTGGGAGTCATACCCATACCACTGATGTTTCTTCTGCAATTCTGAGCAGCATAGGGGCTGGCTTGAATTATGGTGCCCAGAAAGAACATGAGACGCTGCAGAATACAAAGGGAGAAAATTTCACGGTCAGTGAGACTTATTCCGTTGGAAATTATTTCAAAAAACAAATGTCCATGGAGTCATTACAAGAGGAAGTGGGACCCTGCAAAGATTTTCAAGTCAAGGAACATGTTTCACAATCGCCAGAAATGTCTGACACACTAATGGAAGACTTAAAGAATATATTACGAAGGAAATTGAAAATGGGACGTGTTTACTGCAAGCAGGAGGGTGAACCCTTAAGTTACTCTGATACCAAAATTTTAATGCAAAATTTATTTACAATGGTTAGAAGCACCCAGCTTGGGATTGATACGTCTAGTGCGTCAAATCTCAAGCAAATAAGCAATGCTGTTAGAACTGCATTAATGGTCACCACACCGCGTACCGAGCCAAAAGACAGTGATGCTCTTTCATTGCTTTGGCCTGATTGCAGAAGTCCTGATCTTCTTCGTGATATTCTGAAGCAGGAATCCTGCAAGCAAAAGATGGATGATCCAGGTGAAAGGAACAGTGAAACAGATGTGAAAGCTCCTGTTACTACTTCTGAACTTCTGGAAATCTTTCAAATCTCACGTGGAGATGAAAGTACAAGCAAGTTAGAGGAGCTGCTAAGTGGTTTGCTTACGAGCTCACAGGTTGCTGGTATCACCACAGAATGTGAGGGTAAAGGCAAAGTAGGTGGGCTTTGTACTCTTCTCTCAACAGAACAATCAGAGTTTGGATCAGAAATTGCTAAAGAGAAAACATTGGCAGACGACGCAGCCGTTGATTGGAAAAGTGACCAGGAGCATGGGAAGACAGACAGCCTGTTGAAAGGCTTTACTGAGCTTGTTTTTGAAACAAAAGAAACAGTCCTGGAAGACACCCCCACTAGCATGGTAAGTAATGGCAGCTGGTATGTGATGTGTGTCCTGTGTTAAAGGAATTGCATGAATCCTTCCAAGTGCTGGAGAGAATAATTAAACTGGAAAAATGGTTGAAAAATTAAATGATAGATTTAAAATAAATTGTAATTAAAACAAAGTCTTTTATTGCTTACTTTCAAGTCTGTCCATTTGGAGAACCTTTTCTTATTGTTAAAACTCATTTTCAGGTCGATGGAGTACAGCAATGTTCAAAGTTAATAGAGAAAATGCGAGGACATTTGGCAGTGCTTCAACATATGAAAAGCCACCTACATAACCAGCAGCCTATTAGTAACAACCTGGAAATACTAAAAGATGAACTGGAACAACTAGAGGTAAGTAAAGTGTTCTTTATGCTTGTATTTCAGTGATGGGTGCTAGGAAAAGCCCTTAGATAAAGAAAGAGGCATTTCAAATACAATTAAAGTAATTCAGATTTAAATGTCTTTCTTGCTTAGTCACTTAATGCATTTTATATATATTCTCTTTGTAGTCATTTGAATCAGGACTGGCTACCTTTGCAATTATCCTAAAAAAGGACATGAAGTTGACAGAAGAATTTTTAAGGTTTTGTAACAGGGATATTCCTGACGAGAAACTTAAAGAGCTAAAGATAAGCTATGACTATTTGCAGGAAGCATTTTTGGTGGTCTGTGAAACATCTTCGAAACGAGCAAAACAAATAGTCTGTGCTGTTGACTCAGAAATGGTATGTTTTTATCAGTGTACATTTTTACCTTAGTTTTCCTCAAGGTAATTTGGCTAAAAAGAAGGCATTTGTTTTAGCTTTATTTTGTTTTATCTTAATATAAAAATACATGTATGATTTAATATGATAGAAAATGTGACTAGACTCCAGGGGCATAAATAAATATACAACTTCCCTTTCTAGTCTAAGCTTGCAGTATTACACCAGGAACTTTTAAGCAAACTGCAGAGATTTTCAGACTGGATCACAGAAAACAGTAAAATTGTGAATGACTTCATGGTGAATACTAATGATATAGAAGAGATGAAGAAAAGTTTACAGCTATTTAAAGTAAGTATTGTTTGGTGTTGGTGCTTCTGACAAACGTTGCTACTTCTTACGAATTATTAGCTAGGTTTTGTATACCTGCTCATTAACCTCTATTGCTTAAACAGACCACTAGAACTAATTACTTAAGAAGATAACTACTTGATAATCCAGTAATAAAATCTTGTTGATTTGCTTTTTCTCTTGAAAAAATTATTGATCAAGTTTGGCTTACTGAGAAAGCTGTTGGATCTGCTTACATTTGTTGCAACAAATCTGACCCTTTTTGGAAATCTAATTTATAATACCTATATTTTAGTGATTAAGATTGGATCTTTATGCATAAGGTCCAGAATCTTTACTGAAGTTTAATTACCTTCCAAATCAATTATATGTGAGAACAGAAGATGAGGAAAGATAAAAAGCCTCTTCATTACACACTCCATGAAATGAGTCATAAAAAACAAATCAGATCAAATTTTTAGTAAAGTTCATACACCTCTGTATGTAAGAATGATAAAAATGACATTATTTTACTGTGCTTTAGGAGGGTTCCAGTATGCATGGTAATGTCATAGGGGCTGCATAGTGCGTAGCTGGAAGTGGGGCTTCCCGCTGTGGAGTTATGAAGAGGAATGCTTTCAAGTAAATATTTTAACATTTCTGGGTCTTCAGACCTAGAACCTAGAAATGTTAAACCTTATCTGCCATAAATCTTCCAGAGTTGAAGGTCAGCCAGTTTTCAGACATCCAGGAGAGAGCAAAGAAACAGAGATGTTCAAGGTCATCTTATTTGTTACTTGGACATGGACTGTCCCAGAGGCAAACCGTGCACAAATTCAAATGTTGTATCTGAATGTGTCAGAATGATTCTGACAGAGAGTTTTGATTTACTGTGGCTAAACTGTCTCCCAAAATCATTTTGGAACAGGGGCTAAGAAGAGAAGGTAGTGACATATGTGTTTTATTTGCACTGAATTTGTCTTCATTGCTAGTCATTTCCTTCTCTCCATTTACAGAACAGTGCTGCAGAGCTCGGCTGTAAAAAAATGCAACTGGAGTCCACTGCGTTCGATGTTCAGTTCTTCATTTCTGAACATGCCCAAGATCTTTCTCCTCATCAGAGCAAACAGCTGCTGAGGCTCTTAAATACCACCCAGAAATCTTTTCAGGGAGTACAGGAAGCAATAATATCTCAAGTGGAAAGTTTAGAGACTCAGTTACAGGCAGCGCAAGAGCTGGGTGATAAGAAGGTTTGCCTTTCTGTGTAAATGTGTGCTGAGTGTTTTTGTCTATGGATGAGGAATTTTAATACCAGCATGCAGTATTAAGTATATTCCTATCTTCTCAATTTTACTACAGATACATTCATAGTTCTACAGAGACGATATTGATCAAGTCTGGTGAATTGTCATTTTTGTCTTTCCTTGGTATAGTCACAGAAACAGCATATTAGATTATGAACAGACACAGGTTTGGGCATTAGGATCTGTACAGCCTGAGGTAACCAGGTCTGCTCTTTCTAGCAATGAGAGAAATTTACTTGAGTTTTCTCACAGGTGTTGTTTGTTTAGCAGCTATATCAATAATTAAAGCGCTATTGATCAATGAATTTACTATCCCACCTCTGAAGACTTTCTTTACCTCTGATTTGCCAGGTCGTCTGCTTATGTGATCTTTTTCTAGATCTTTATAGTCAAAGAACCAAATTTGTTAAATCCTTGCTACCATGGCTTGTTTTGACTGAGACAGGTTAGAGGGACAAACATATGAGTAAATCAGCTAAGATATTTTGCAATTCTAGCCATGGGCACTGGGAAAGCTCTGAGTTAAGTTGGGACCGTTACCTCTTCAGCTGGCATGGCTGCAGTTGGCAAGCATAAGCAGCCTTTGCAGAGCCAAAGGAGGCTGATAAGATGCTGCAGTGTAACTGCATCTTGTTTTCTCTCACCGAAGCACTGTTAAGACTCAGAATCACCACCTCAACCCTGTTTATGCAAAACGAAAGGTGGCTGAAAGCATTCTGATGACTTTGTATTATTTTACCATTTCTTTCTACCATACTTTGTCAAAGAAACATAAAATGGAGTAAAAGAGAGGCATAGATACTTTTCTAGGACTTAGTAACAATAATGAGCTTGCATGTTTTGTTCTTTTATACTGCTTAAAAAGTCAGCATTTTCTATTCAGGTAACATTGTGCATACCAACAAGAGCTAACTCACAATCACAACTAACCTCTCTTTTGATGTCCTTTTTTCAGAATTAATAGTGTTTGTCACAGGTTTCAGCGGTTAAGAGACTGGATTTTCACTCCTGTTGTTTGGAGATTTCATCTTTCACATATGTGCATGGCCAGACTTCTATTGGGCAATTCCATCAAACATGGTCTCTTTTACTTACAACATATTTGAGGTTTATCCATAATTTCTGTATGTTCATCTTCCTCTTTGTACCACTGCTATCATGTTTACAGCATACTTTTAAGATGATTGCTTTGCAATATTGATGTTCAGAGGTAATTCCTATTAGAGTGTCTGTTAGTTGCTGAAGTGAGGACGTTTTTGTTTTATTGTTTGATTGTATTTGGCTCTAATGTAGGATGTGGCTGAACGGCAGCAGGCAAGCAAAGAGAAACTGCAGGAAATCTGTGATTTGCTTACACAGACTGAAAATCGACTCATTGGACAGCAAGAGTCTCTTGTTATTGGAGACAGCAAGGCTGAGCTAGAACAATACCAGACTAAACAGGAGGTATGCACAATTTTAGTCAGATAAGTTAAAGAAGGCTGAGTGCAGAGGAGAGTGACAAGACTCTTTTGTTGAATTACAAGACTGTCATGTGAGAGGAGAGTAAAATAGACTTGTTTGACCTACCAGAAGTAATGGCTTAATGGCGTGCATTTAAACTGCTGTCCCTGAATACACTCCAGTATGTGCCGGTGGGAGAAGAAAAACTTTCAGACTAGAAGATACTAGAAAATGTACTAGACATTACAAGAAGCACTCTTGGAGCAGGCATGAAATTTGTTATATGGATCTTTAGCTTAAGATTGTTCCTGTCAGATATGATAAAATCAAACTTGTTTATTACACTAAAATAATTTAATCAACTTTTTAACTGGTTTCAGGGAGTGCTTATTCCTTTTCACAGTATTTTGAAGAATTTTGCTGCAAGGCTTTCTCTTGCCTGAGGCTTTTCATTGCCTCACTCTTGTTTTGGTTTGAATTCTGTTTTTTCTAGTGTTGCTTGCAATATCCTTGGTGTCCTTGTGTAACAGAGCCCTCTCAGTTTGCTTGCTTTCGTATTGAGACCTTGCTTTTCAGCTGTATCCTGTCGTCTGTAAGCTTTTACTCTGTTCTGACTGATGCTAATTGAGTTTATGATAGTTAAAGGACTGAAGGACTTGGTACTACTCTTCTTCCTCCTTCTCCTAGTAGTAGTTCACTATACTGTAGAGCTCCAAATCAGGTTTAGTAATCTATAAAGGCAAAAATTTCCTTATTCATCTTGATTTGCTTTACTTATCTTCAAAATAACACACCTAGTTTGTCAAAGTTCTCCTTGTAGTCAGTGGAAGGATACAGACAACCCTGGGATACCTCTTAATATCTGTTACCTGTCTTAAGAATTTATGACCTACATGGGGTACCCATGGGAGTGAAGAACTGAGATAACATATGCTTCTTTTTTTTTTTCATCAGCTGTTTGTGACTGCCTAGCAGAGTAGTTGTTACTTGCTGACTGATTTCTTGTAGACACCATTGTAGAAGTGTGTCTCAGGAGGGGGATGGGGGCTTATGAAAGGTCTTTTATAGATCAAGTCAGAGCTTTCATCCTCAGTGAGCTGGTTGAAAAGGAGCACAGAGATCTTTGTCAGAGAGGGAGAATCTTGTCTTGATACAGTGTCCCCAGGAAAATCTTTCTAACATGCTTGCTGAAGTGTTAAAACGAGCTGCAGTTTCAACTGCCTAACTATATTCTATAACTGCTGCAAAATCTGTAGTCTAGAATGAGAATCAAATGTTTTATCTTGCAGCTTCAAGAGTGTTACAATTACTTCAGTAACTGGGTGAATGTATTCAACAGCATAATTATTGTTATAATTAAACTCCTCTCAGGTAACTGGGAGGCAGATTTTTTTATCTGACTCTATCATAGGACTAGGCAAACTGCTTTGGATAAACTAAACCTAAACATCTGTCCTGACTTAAGCATTCTTTGAAGATTGAAATATTATGGTTGATTACAATTAAAGAAAAATATTCATACGGCACTTTTGGCCTGAACAAAACCAAGAAATATGGGAAAACTTCCACCTGGGAACGATGACTACAAGTTTATAACTTATTCAGTCCCCTTGTTTTCTGTTAAGATAGTAATGGAATGGAATTTGTCAGGAGACTCACCTTACTAACTACAGTGTAGCAGATTTACTTTATATCTTGATATCTAAAAAATAAGATATATTTTCTTCTGTGTACATGGAAATAAAATATTTGAGCTGCCAAACAAAGGAAAAAGGTGGCCTCACTCTGGATAGGAGTGTAAGCCAACAGACTTGCAATTTAAAAAAAAAAAAAGACAGATTGAGCTGCAGCAACGTTGTCAGATGTTGAATTGATTTTATTTTTTTTAATAATCCTATCTGCAAGTAATGTATCATGTACTCTCCCAAGTTAAAAAGGACCAATGTGGTGCTTGCCCCTAGAACTGAGAGAGTTCCAATAAAGTTAGTTGGAAAGATCTGGTCAATAATTTGCTTACTCCTATTTGCTTTCTTTTTTCTCAAAAGGAGATACAAAAAGACATGAGAATGAGTGCCCAGACACTGGCAGAGATTGTGAAAAATACTGAAACCTTCTTGAAAGAGGATGGAGAGAAGTTGTCACAAGAGGACAAGACTATTCTTGAACAGAAACTGAATGAAGCTAAGACAAAGTGTTTGCTCCTTAGCCAGAAGGCAGAAGAGTCCAAAAAAGAACTGGATAAAGCTATGACAACAGCAATTAAGCAGGAAACAGAAAAGGTTTTTAGGCAACCATTTCATACCTTTATTCAAACTTTTTACGTGTCTTAGGGGATTAGTCTTGCAACTTATTGTTCATATACTGTGGAGAGATTAAAATCACCTTTCATTTGGGTGACTAATAAACTGTTTGCTGGTTTATTTTCTTTATAAAATAAACAGCAACGTGTATGTCAATCAAAAATTTTGTTTAATGTTAATGTATTTTAAATGGTCTGTTTGCATATGATATTTTGTAGTGCCTAAAGAAGATTTCTAAACTGAAACTGTAAAATTTCAATGTAGGTTGCAGCTATAGAACAGCTGGAAGAAAGTAAAAATACAATAGAAAATCTCTTGGATTGGTTATCAAATGTGGATAAAGAAGCGGAGCATGGCCGGAAATTTAAGCAGGTGATAGAACAGAATGGAACACACTTTGAAGAGGGAGATGTGAAGACTTTGGAAGGAGAGGAGGATGATGTCAATGGTTTTTTTGACATTGAAACTCAGGTGGATGGACTAGTAAAAAGCACAGAAGATAATCTGAACCAGCAGTATCAGAAAGTCAAGGTACTGTTACTGGGTTTATTCAACATTTAGGTGCTAAATGTGTCAGTCCTCATTCAACATGAGTAAATTCAATCTCATCTTTTTTGTCATAGACTTTGGAACAGGAACTAGGCAGTTAGTGATATACAGTGGTAGGAATTTCAGTAGTTAGTATGTATTGCAAATTTGTCACTTTTTCACTGTTACTGTGGTTGTTTCCTGCAAAGTAAGAAAAAGGACATATTCTACAAGGTAAACGTTGAGAATCCTGATGGTGAGTCTATCCTTAATTTTTATAGTGAGAATTTAATGCAGGTAAATAAAATGCAAAAAGCAGCAACATAAATTTATACCCTTTATATGACTTTTTCAAAAATCTTTGTAGTAGCCAAATGATTCAACCCCCTGCAATTCCCTGTGAACACTGATTACCAAGAGCTGCAAATAATAGTTTGCTGAAATGATAATCTTCATTCACTGTAACTTTAACACATGGGCAAAGTACTATTTGAAGGCTTCAGAAGGATGAGTTACAAAAAACCACAGCACAGAATTTTAAAAATAGATTTTCCAGGTAAGACAATTGGAAGCATTTAAAATAATAAGAGCTCAGTTTTATGGCTTTTGTTGACTTACAGTTGAACAACCAAGAACTTTTTTAGGTGTGGTTTGATGGACATGTTGATGAAAATGATAATGTTGATAGCTAATACTATTTTTGTTTTCCTTTCTTATTAAAAAAAAAAAAAAGAGAAAATGAGATAATTTGGTTTTGTGTACATAATGTTTTTACTTCCACTTTTTTGACAGCTCTTTTCTGCACCTAATGCCCACAGGATAATTGCCCACTGTACTCATGGAAGAAAAGCATACCAGTCTATTTTACATAGGTGTTTTATATTGGAATACAGGACCTTCAAGAATGGAGATTTTTTGAAAGAATCTATTTGAAATATGGATTTTATTTGGCATACAGTTCTAGTTCCTATGACTTACTGGTTTTTTTATGAGATTGAAACAATTTACATGCATAGAATGTGTCTCAATTTTTAATGTCAAAAGGACCCGTTTTATGACCAAGTATATTTGATAAGAATCACTGGTCTTGAAATTGAAAAATCAAATTCAAAAAATTGGATAATAATGTTTGTCACTCAGTATAAGAAGAAAGTGTCTGTATTCTTTTTAATGTTTGATGCTTTCACTCCTTTTGGTTTGGCTCTTGAAATGGTAGTTACAATTTATGTAACAGGAAATGGAACAGTTTTGATTTGGAAAGTTGCCTACCTTTGAATGCTTTATTTGATAAATCTATTTTGAGACAGGGAATTGGGAAAATTTTGTTACACTAAGCACGCTACCCTAAAAGTTAAGAAATAAGCAAATAATTTTTATTAGGAAAAAAATTAAGAGAATGGTAATGTCTAGTTTTACTACACAGAGTTGTCTTTGAGAAGTACAGGGCAAAGTGTTTGTGTTGATATGCATCCTAGTATTTCTGAGTTCCAGTGATATTTGAAGACTCCCATTTGGTTGTGGCCTGTATATCTGGCTAAAATTACCACTGGATGTTTCATAAAATTTTGAAACTGCACAGAAATATGATGACGAGGAGTCATGCTTTCACTTAAATTACTCACAAAATGTTTTTTAATAAATAATACGAAAATTAGAAAAGCTTTTTATCATTTTGATGGACTTTGTTTTACTCGTCGTTTCTAAGCAGAATTCAGCAGAGATTTCAAGACAATAATGGTCTAATGAAACCATCCAAGAAGGTGCTGGTCATAATTTTTTTTTTTTTCTTGTAGGCTCAACATGAGAAAATTATTTCACAGCAGCAGGCTGTCATAGTAGCAACTCAGTCTGCTCAGGCACTGCTTGAGAAACAAGGGCACTACCTTTCCCCTGAAGAAAAAGACAAGATGCAAAGGAACATGAAAGAGCTGAAGGCTCAGTACGAGACTGCTTTAGCTGAATCAGAACGGAAGATGAAGCTGACTCATTCTCTGAGAGAAGAACTTGAGAAATTTGATGCAGACTATAGTGAGTTTGAAACCTGGCTGCAGCAGGCAGAACAAGAACTTGACAATTTGGAGGCAGGTGCTTCTGACTTCAGTGGTATTATGGTCAAACTGAAAAGGCAGAAGAGTTTTTCAGAAGATGTTATATCTCACAAAGGTGATTTACGGTATATTACAATTTCTGGACAAAGAGTTTTAGATGCTGCAAGGTCATGTAGTAAAAGAGATGGTGTGAAGGTTGACAAAGATGGTATCGATACTTCGGCTACATATGCTGAAGTGCAGAGTAAACTGGATAGCGCTTCAGATCGTTTCAAATCTCTCTATACTAAGGTAAGTTTTACTTATACTGAGTAGAAAAGACTACTATAATTGATTTGGTAGCTTGTATAAAAAGGGATTAGCTGATGAAACAAATACTGCGGGAAGTTGTAAATTCTTTGTTTCTTAAAGTTAGATAACAGAACAAGATGATTTTCTAGAAGATCTGCTTTAGTCAAGCGCCAGACTATTTAAGGTCTGAATGGATGAAATTTTCTACATTGTGTTAGAAGGGAGAAATCAGACCAGATTTCCTCATTGTTCTTCCCAGCCTTAAACAAACTCTTTGAGTTTATGACAGTATGGGATATCTGAGTAACATTTTGGGGTGGAAAGAAATTGTAATACTTTCAGATGGATAACATTTCTTTATGTTCCTTGCAATATTTCCCACAACTGCTTGTTTACTTGGCTTCCTACTAATAAAATGAATATAGAAAAAGAGAGACTATGCCAAGATTAACGTTCAAAATTTCAATTTGATTTGTATCCTGAAATAGTTTGTCCCAGTGTGACCTTTGTTGTCAGCACTAGGCATGCAAGAACATAATGATTTGAGGATAGCAATTCTTTTCCACTACTCTGCCAAATAAACATTTTATCCTTAATAATCTGAGATTAGTCTCTAACTAATGGGAAATTAGCAGTGCAAAATCCCCAATGTACCTTAGAGAGGGCAGATAATCCAGCTAGTCTGTGCCAGGTTCACATATGGAATCTGTCTGGTAGAACTAGACAAACATCACCAACTGGTCTCAGATTCCAACTTTCCAGCTGTTTTCAAAAAACCAACAGAGTGTTGTTCAATACTGATAATATTCTGGAATTGTAAGCTTTTGAGATAATTATTAATTGGACCATTTAAGAGACAGTTGCTGTCGGTATCCTTTGACTATGCCATTTCATAATTTTCAAAGATCATAGGTTCAGTCTCCTTAGTAGAGCTTCAGTGTCCACTGATACAGTGTTGGTTTGCAGCAGTAGCCATCTTTGGGAATTTTTGTCTAATGTTTTCTTGCTCAGAAACGTAAATTCTGTAAAGACATGGTTTTGGTCGCTTGATTACAAAAACAGTGTAAACCCTATTCTCTCAAACAGTTTGTGAAGGCTCTCCATATACAGAAGCTCATTTTCATTTCCCCACTTAACTTATATGAACAGTGAAGCTAAAAGCTTGTATTAACATGTTAGATTTCCTCCAGCTGATTTATTGGATTAGTTTGAGTGTGAATGTAAAGATTTCATTGCAGAATTTTCACAGAGCTTATTTTTATGCATATAAAAATCCTACGCCAGCAGCTTGATTTGTGCTCTCAGATTTGTCAGCTTGCCAAATTCTATTCTTTCCATATATACATTTAGCATAGATGTAATAAACATGCTTTAAATATTTGACCAGAATATGCAGACCAAAACCAACACAAATTAGACTTTTTCTTATTGAATTGAGTCTTGAAGGACAGACTTTTAAAGTGAGATCTTCCAAGTTGTAAATGGGTTTGTAGTAACCTTTCTGCCTTTTGTAAAAGCTTCTTGCTTTTAGTAAATATTTATATTGCTTTTATTTTTTGTATATATATATATATATATTCGCACACACACACATATGAGTTTATAGGCTTACATATTGAAGGAATCTTGAAGTCAGTTCTTAGTTTACTGGTTATGTAAATGTGTGCATTCTATGTTTGGCCACCAGGTGGAGACCAAGTACCAAATGTAAATAATAAAATACAGTGTGTGGAAAGTTCAGCATATAAATTTTTGAAGTAACTGTTTATAAATATTATGACCTAATACAATCAGATTTTGCTTGCGAAACTATCTCCAAAAAGTCTGAAAGAGTTCCACTGACCTTTTTACATCATGATTCATTGTTTACGTTTTTGGGGCATGCTAACGTGCAGGACTAATAGGATCTTGGTCAGATGACATTCTTAAGTGACCAAAACAAAGCATATGTGCCATACTGAGCCATATCACTTTGGATTCGCTATGCAGATAAGGTATTTATGAAAGCAATACTCTGCTGACTGGATTTTAATGAACATATGTGTATCTTCTGATTTTTTTTTGAAAATTTCTAGCTTCCACTGGCTACATTTTTGGTGTCAGAGTGCTGATAAAGAATCTTTACGTTTGTGGATCAAAAAGTCTTCCTAAAGCTTTCCCTATTCTAGTACAATGGGCTAGATTGCAGTTTCCCACCTGCATCAGTGACTTGATCCTAAATCACGCTTGAGGAGCACAGACTGGGAAGACCTGCGTAGCCTGTCCAGCTGTCGTGCCTTAGTTCAGAAATCAGTTAGACAGTGGAATGATGACAGGAGAAAATCATGCAGTATTTCAGGAAGGAAAGTATGACCTTGAGTATGGAATGAAATGCAGCACACAGTTTAATGCCTGGGTATTTGCTTGTTTGTTTTCTACTCTTTTAGTGTAGCATTCTTGGAAATAACCTTAAAGACCTGGTGGATAAATACCAGCATTATGAAGATGCCTCATCTGGACTTTTGTCAGGTCTCCAGGCCTCTGAAATAGCTGTGAACAAACAACTATCAGAGCCAGTTGCAGCGGATCCCAAAAATCTCCAAAGACAACTAGAAGAAACCAAGGTGAAAAGCTTTAGAAAGCAGAAGTACTTCTGTCCTAAAAGAAACTGCTTTTTGTCTGAAAAACAGGATAATCTAATATAATCCAAGAGGCTGCAGGCCAAGTTCTTGCCTTGCACGTGGGCATAAAACTTTTATAGTTCTCAAACTCAGCTGTCCAGAGTGTTATCTGAAAAGCACTAGGGTGAAAAAAAATGGGGGACCAAGATGCCATTAGCAGTGGTGAAAGCAAGATGTGTTTCATATCACTTAGCAATTGATAGGGTGAAATCTGGAAAGTTTTTCAACTAAGAAAGGGTTTAGTGATTACAGTTTGCTATCAGAGTAGGGCTTGGGACTGAGTTCCTGATAGAGAAGACCACTTGATGTTTGTTGTCTGTGACTCTTGCCTTTTTTCTGTTTGCATTTGTGTGTTACTGCATTATGAAAGGGATCATGCTGGATAAGCAGTGTGATGCGACTAGTCTGTTTGCCTGCTTCAGTTGTACCCAGTACTATATGCCCTGCAGAGATGAATATAACATAATTTGCACTGCATAGAAAAACAGTGTTTTGGTTTTTTGTTTGTTTTTTTTTTTTCCCCACTGAGAGAGTAACTCACAACTTTATGTAAATCCTAGAAGAGGCAAGACAGGTTAGTGATGGAGCTTGTGAAGGTAAAACTCCGGTTGGTTGCGTAAAATGTAGGTTTACAGAATGCTTTAGGAACCCAAGTATAAGGTGAGTTATATAAAGTTTCATACAGTCTGTTGTCTTTGAACTGGCTCTTATATTTTCATAAACACATTCATCTGTACTATAATTAAAATGCAAGATTATTTATTTTTCAGTGACCAAAGCTGTTGGTCAGGCATTTCCTCACTGTTCTGTCTGTGCTATGTGGAGTATCTGTGCAGGTCTGATATGTTTGCTATTGACAAATGATAGTCAGTGTCCCTTGGAAAGTATGTGCTTTAACCATTTCCCTTACATCAGCCTGAGCAGTAGTTACCTTTACCGCATGGTATCTTTCAAATCTGACACTGGAATTGCCCAACACTTTGGTGCATGACGCATCAGAGGAGACACAGCAATGTTGTAAGACAACAAAATTAAAAGTGTAAATTTTAAACTCTTAACAGTGGAACAATTTAGGTACATTTGTACTTCCAAGTGCTAGAAAAGTAGGAGTAACACCAGTTACAATTTGAAGCTTCATTTAAACTTTTTGTTCCTTACGCCAAAATGAATTATATCCTGTATAATGCCAATTTTCATGCAAGTAATACAAAAGGAGTGAGTACTGGAGTTCTTTTATGAAACGCCTACATTACTTGCCACACAAAAGAGCACTCAATGAATATGAGCTGGGAGGAAGGGAGAGGGTACAACCTGTCAAAAGATTGAAAGGAAGAGAAAAAACAGGAGGCTAAAGAAAGCAAGCCAATTAATGAAAGCAAACCAAAGAGTATTTCTGAAGAAGTCAGGTGTTGCAAGTTAAAGCTGTCCCTTGTAGCCAACACATGCAGCTGATAATCCAGCTAGACACAGACCTTGGCAGCATGGTGGGGTCTAATCTTTTTACGGGGATTAACTGTTCTTCAGAATATTCTTCAGTGCCTCTGGCATCAGCTTGCTTGCTTTCTGTCAGCATACAAGGTTTTCTGGTATGTCTTTTTTGTTTGGGGTTTTTTTTTTTTCTTTTCTTTTTTTTTTTTGCACAAGTACAGTATATTTTCCTAGTGTAAGGAAAATTCCTCTTCAGGTCTATCTGAGTTTTATTATATCAAGTGGGTCAACAAGACATACTATGTTCTGGCATACTGTTGTGCTCTGGGTACCAGTGCTGAATGCATTGATGTGAATTCTTTGTCCTGGCAGGGCAGATGGGATTACCTTTTGAGTCATATGTTCATTGAGTTAGTTTGTTTCAAAAAATAAATGAGAAGTCCCTTCATTTTGGATTTGTATAAAGTTCAAGGGAATCAGAACAAAGATATGTCACATACACTAGCACAGGGGCCTGGAATAATTTAAAGACTATTCACTCTAAAGTACTTTTATACACTGGAGAGAGAAAGCCGCTTTCAGAAGTTGACTCATCCTTCCTGTCTTTCTCTGACTCTAGAGTGAGTCATGGGTGGGCTAGTCTCTAAACCCCTGTGCCTTGGTTAGAGGGACAAACCTAGGCAAAATTCAGTGACACTGGCTCCAGGAGGTTCCTAAATTGTGAAGGTGATCATCTTGTTTCAAGCTATTCCTGTTTACGCTACGATATCAGCCTGATCCTTTGTCAATACAACTGATGGTGAATGTGTAACTACTGCTGATGACTGTATGTTTTTCCCCCTGAATTGTTCTCTGATGCTGAGTTGAAAAATATGTTTATTTTTCTTTTGGATAGTATATGAGTCTGTACAAATGGTCTTTAAAAACAACTAATCAAAAGACACATTTTGAAGTTACATGCAAGAAATCAGTTGAGTCAGAGAAGTATTGTAAAACAGAAGATAAAAAAGATGGTGAATAAACTAAAGCAAAGGCCAGAAGGTCAACAGCAGTCATAGCCACTGGTGAAGATTTTTTTTAAGGAGAGGTCACAAATTGAGTTAGTTTATTCCCAGCACTAAGTTTAGGTTGTATGGCATATCTCAAGCCTTGCATGTGTAACTATTAGCTGTATGGAAAAGCATAATTGATAATTATGGAATTTTACAGATTCTTCAGGGACAAGTGTCTAACCACCAAATTGCTGTAGAAAAACTGAAAAAATCTGCTGAAGTGTTACTGGATACAAGGGGAGAGTTGACACCAGACAAAGATGAGATTCAGAAGACACTGGGTAAAATGTTTACTTTTCTTAGTACCTCTTTTTATCACTTGTGTCTGCATGCAGGTACTGGAAGAGACAAAATACAGAGTTTCCACATTCTCGTGTCACTGTTCAAGTCCATATTTTGTTGGAGTCATAAGCTATCACAATACAGTAACTTCATTGTTGATCTGCCTCCTACACTTGATCCATATGCTTTTCACTTAAAAGCTGTCATTTTATTTTTGACTTTTTTTTTTTCAGAAATAGGGATTATGTTTAATTCCCATGTTACAGATGGGCATGCCAAACAGAGTTAGTGATTTGCTGAGGATCATAAATTCTCCAGTGGGAAGGAGCATGTTCAGGTTCAAGGAACATGACTCCAACTATCTGTTTCCAAGCAATTATTTGAAGTTTGCTTAGCCAAGGAATTATTTCTTTCTGACTTCAAGAAACTGACTGTGATGGGTTGACCTTGGCTGGTGGCCAGATGCCCACCCAGCTGCGCTCTCACTGCCCTTGCCCAACAGGTTGGGGGTAGAAAATAAGATGGAAAAGCCCATGGGTCAAGATAGGGAGATCACTTACCAATTACCGTTGTGGGCAAAACAGACTTTACTTGGGGAAAATTAAATTCCACTTATTGCCAAATAAAATAGGTTTTGACAGTGAGAAACAAAGACAAATTAAAGCAGCATCCTCCTCCCACCCCGTTCTTTTTTCCAGGCTCACCATCACTCCTTCCTTCCCAACTACTCGCACCTCCTCCCTGCCAAACAGTGCAGGGTGGATGGGGAATGGGTGGTTGTGGTCAGTCCATAACAGCTCCTCTCTGCCGCTGCTTCCTCCTCACGCTTTTCCCCTGCTCCAGCCTGTGTCCTCTCCATGGGCTGAAATCTTTCAGAATAATCTTGCTCCAGTGTGGGCTCTTTATGGGCTGTAGTTCCTTCAGAAAATATCCACCTCCTCCAGCGCTGGGTCCGCCATGTGCTGCAATGTGGTTATCTGTTCCAGCGTGGTCCTCCACAGGCTTCAGGGAAATCTCTGTTCCAGTGCCTGGAGCACCTCTTCCCCCTCTTTCTTTTTGTGTGACCTTCATGTCTGCAGGGCTGATTTTCACACTTTTTTCCCCTTCACTTCTCACTCTCAGGCATCATTTTGCCCTTTCGTAAATACATTTTCCCAGAGGCACCACCAGCTTGGCTGAGGAGCTCAGCTGTGCCCTGTGGTGGATCAGCTGGAGCCAGCTGGAACAGTCTGTGTGTCTTCCATAGGGCAGCCCTGGCCTCTCTTCACAGAGGCCAAAAACTTTGCCGCTACCAAAACCTTACCACCTACACCCGATACTCTTTCCTATCGCTTGTGAGAAGTAGCACAGCATGACATTCACCACTGTCTGAAGTTTGAAGACTCTCTATGTGTATCACACAACTATCTTTTACTGAAATCCCATAAGTAACTTGCAGAGCAACAAAATAAAACAACTGTGGGCTTGCCTTTTTGGAGTTGGTGATGAAACTCCATGGGAGGTACATGGAACTTGTAACTTTCAGAGGCTTATCCCAAAAGTGTTGAAGGTCTAATGAAGAATCATCTGGAAGAACCTTTCAGCTCTAATAATAACATAAGAGACATACTTGTAGAATACCTGTCTTAATACTCTGCTATTTTATTTCTTGGGAACAGTCAAGAGCTGTCATAAGCTAGAGCTGCATGGGAACCAGCTTCTAAAAGCTAGGGAGCACAGCTGTAAGCTGCTCCCTCATTTCCTTTGTCCTGTGGGCTTCTTGTCTCTATTTGAAGATTTTGATCTTTGCTTGTATGTTTTCACTGAATAAAGCTGATGTTTTTGCTTCGTTCTGATGTAGGCAATTTTTGACTCACACTTACCTGGTGAGAACTGGTAAAATGAGTTAAAAGTTTAGTTTGGCTAAAGGAAAAAAATTAAATATATTTTCTGTTTATCAGATGATATTGTGGAGAGGTATGACAATTTATCCAAGTCTGTGAACGAAAGGAATGAGAAGCTCCAAATAACTCTGACACGATCCCTAAGCGTCCAGGATGGTTTGGATGAAATGCTGGATTGGATGGAAGGTGTTGAAAGGAGCCTTGAAGAACGAGATCAAGTGCCTTTGAATTCTGCTGCTATTCAGGATATTATTAGTAAAAGCATTGTAAGTAGCATTCTCTGAAGAAACATTTCTTTGACGATTCAGATTTCAAGAAAGAACTAAAATCTTAGTTTGGCACCTTTAATGGATTCAAAATAATAAAGAGGACTATTGCCTGAAGTGAAACTGCACATAAAGATTTTTGTAGCTGAAATAGACCTACACTGATGGTCTAGCTATGCTGATTTGTTGCTTGATATAGTGTACCAGTTTCACGTCTTAAAATTTAGTTATAAGCAATACAGAGTAGTTGTTGCTTGTTTCAGATGCTAGAACAAGACATTGCGGGTCGCCAAAGCAGTATAAACACTATGAATGAAAAAGTGAAGAAGTTCACGGAAACAGCAGATCCATCCACTGCATCCACACTGCAAGCTAAAATGCGTGAACTTGCAGGACGGTTTTCTGAAGCAAGTAACAAGCATAAGGAGAAGCTTACGAAAATGGAGGAGTTGAAGACTAAAGTGGAGTTATTTGAAGGTCTGTCAGAAAAACTTCAGTCATTTCTAGATGAGAAAAACCAGGCACTCAGTGAGACGGAGGCACCAAGAAAGGATGTTAGTGAAGTGTCTCAATATATGCAGGTACTATACCATTCCATTTGTATACATTGTGTATTTCTAGTCTAAGTCATCTAAGTGATTGAAAAATAAATAAGGCATGCTTGTTACCCAACTTTGGTCAGTTACCTAAAATCAGGAATTTAATTTTGAACAAGTGATTGTAAAGTGTAATATGAAGAATGTAATCCTGTTTTGCAGGAAGCTAGTGTAGAATTGGCACAACATAAGAAGGATCTGGAAGTTTTGCAGCAGCTTCTTGAAGAACTTTCATTCCATGCTCTTCCTGGAGATAAAGCATTGGTATTAGAAAAAGTAAATGCTTTGTCAAAGAAATTCAGAGAAGTAGAGGAGACTGTAAAGGAAAAGTAAGTGAAATAATTGAAGTGTTTCCGCCTTGGCTAATATACAGTGTGAATGTTGTGATGACTGCTATCCTCCTGCATGCAGTCTCAAGGGATTGCAGAAAACCACAGAGTAGAGAGAAGGTTTTTATCAAAAAAAAAGAGATTCTATTTGGAAATGGCTTTGTAGTTTGTCTGTCTGGTTCAAGAGCTCTAATGTTGGCTATGAAGACAAGTAACTCGTCACAAAATTCACAGGAGTCCTGTCAGCTCTAAGAAAACCCTTCTTCTCCCCTTCTCTGATAGAATACAAATTGCTGCTTGTGCAAATTGCTTTAGAGTACCGTTTGGAATCAGGCTGCAAAGGAAAACTGGAGAAATTATTAGAGCTTCCATATAAGTTACCTGTACAGCAAGACTAGATTTTCCACATTCTGCTCATATCCGTAAAGTTAGTTTTTATGACTCTCTGAATTTAGGAATAGCAATATCAGATTGATAATATCTGTTGGTTTAATTATCAGAAGGAATACTGACATTCAGTGCTCAATTTCTTTTGTTGTCTTTAATTGTCTAGAGAAGAGGATGTATCATCTTGTCAGAAACAAATGGATACTTTTGAGCTTCTTGTAGAATCATTAAAGAAATGGATAAAAGAGACGACAGAACGAATTCCAGCAGCGGAACCCTCTCTGAATACAGAGGAGTTAAAGAAACCTTTGGAAGATACACTGGTAAGACATTGTAGATGAGAAGTGAAATATGGCTGAAGGAAATAGGGCATCTATTAGTAACATAAAAGTACAGACTTAAGGGGTAGACAGTTACAGTAATTGGGACTAGGGAGCTTGCAGCCTACATTTACATTCCCATTTCCTTTGCATGTTTGGATATATTGCAGGGGATTCCCAAGTAGCAAGGTTGTTCCTTTCTCTGTGCTAAATCTTTTAAGTCTGAAATCAGTTTTGTAATGAACAAATGACTATTTTTCTTAATCAGAATTTAAAAGATGAATGGACATTAAAAGCACCTGAACTGCAGAAAATGAATAGCAGAGGAACATTGCTGTGTAATCTAATCGCTGCTGTGACTTCTCCTGCCAAACTGAGAGCAGTTGCAAAATCAGGTATGCATTTGTATAATCAGGTAAGCCTAACATTTCAGGAGTTTTTAAAACCTTTAAGACAAAATTTAAAATATTTCACCCTTGGATTAGCTTTCTAAGTATTATGGCTTGTGAGAAGTCAATTAGCCATGTCTGTTCTGACCATCATGTGCTGTGACTATCATTTAAACTGTCTAACTGCTGTAGTAATTCAGTACACATTCTGATTGCTTTACACTCCCAAAATAGCATAAAAGCGCTTTGATGTAAATGATTAACAGGTCCTAAAGCTGTTACTTCAGTATGTAATTCCCAGATAATGAACAAAATGAACAGTATCACGGTTGCCTTCACCTCATCCCAGAAAAATTCTGATAATGAGAAACTGACTTATTCTGATCGGTGTTCAGTGTTTCACATATCAACCAAGTCTGCAAGCAGGACAAATACAAACCGTGCTTTTGCAAACACTGATGTACCTGCACACCTTTGCTGCCACAGAGAGACCTCTTTCATGGCCACAAGGCTATTGTGTGTGACGCCAAACAAACACATAAAGGTTTGCAGAGTCATGGAGTTTTTGTTAGAAGAGTGATGAGGACATGATTTATCTAAAAAGTGAGTCTAGGCGAACCTTCTCATCCCAATAGGATAGCATAATTAATGCTAGTCAATATTTTAGTTGAAACAACAGCATGGAAGGGAATCCACTCCATATCCCCGCATGACTTTCCTGTGCCAAAATGTGCTTCCAGTCCGGAGTTTCAGCTAAATCCTTTTTATCCGTAATCTAATTTTAAAGACAGCAAATCTATTTCCATGATTTTCTGTACTCTAGTGTTTAAATATTAATTTGTTTTACAGAAACTAGTGATTCTGCTAAGTATCATTCAAGCCATAGTTTAAGGCGTGTGGTACCTGGGGTGTTTTAATGGCCATAAGCACATTTTCAGTCAGTTCTTGAACTGACTAGGTCTGGAAATAAATTCAAGTGTGTTGGCCTTCATTGGTCATCTGCAAAGGACTGGGAGGATGGGGACTACCTATTTGGCAAGAGTAGAACACTTGCTTTCTCACATCTCTTTGTATTAGCTGCCTCTGGTTTCATTCTTGTTTGAATTTTAAATAAAAATCTTTCAAAGAACATTTTGGAACCTTATATGAGATATTTGGGCTCCTTCCTCTGCCCCTTTCTCTACTCCTATGCATCTAGATAGAAAAAGAATTAAGTAACTAGCATATAAAAGCAGCTGTAATCCTCCAGACTAGTGTATTCACCCTCCTAGACAAGAGCTGTACTGTGTATCCCTTAATCACAGTTATAAATGCTGGAGTCCAGCTAATAGAGCATGAAGATTTACAAGGCCCTGGCTGGGGCCTGTGACTTCTCTTACCTGGTTAGTTTTCTCTTGCCATCCTCCAGCTGCCACTAAAGTGGTCCTCACTGTCCAGCTGGTACTGTGGGGTGGATGCATAGCCTTTTCCAAGGCAACCGTTAATCTTTCTCTGGTAATTGCTCATCTGGGAGTACATATGTGCAGGAGAGCGGGAAATTGTTATTCTTGTAGTTCTCTGTGGCTTGACCGCGTGCCCCAGCTCTGTGGTCTGACAGCGTTTTACAAAGCCCATGTAGCCCTGGTTCCAGAGGCTTTGAAATTATGTTTAATTAGTAGGGCTGCCTGGGTGAGTGGCTGCCTCTGAGTGACAATAAGGACTTCAGGTATAACAGTAGGAACTTCACATTGCAATCCTTGTCATGGAGCACGTGCTCAAGTCTTGCTCATGATAAGATAGGGAGGGATTCGTCCGGTTGGTATCAAGAGCTTTTTGTGCAGAGGTATGGTGCTGCTAAATCATAGAATTGTTTAGGTTGGAAAAGGCCCTTAAGATCATTGAGTCCAACTGTTAACCTACTACTGCCAAGTCCACCACTAAACCATGTCCCTAAGCGACACGTCTACATGTCTTTTTAAATACTTCCAGGAATGGTGACTCAACCACTTCCCTGGTGGGTAAAGGTGTCCTGAGTAAGCAGTGCCTTTGGTTGTGGTGTCTGCAATGACTACTTTGGGCTTCTTTGCTGTTTAATGCTTAGTGCTCTCCTCAGAGTCTCACCATTTGCCAGCTAGCCCTCTCCCAGGCCATACCCAGACATGGCTGGGTAAAACCGTGTTCTCAGTAGACAGTAGGGAGCAGGTTCCTTTTGCGAAGAGGAGGGAAGTGATGTTAGCCATATGGATGTGAGTAGGCCTCACAGTTAGGGCATAGACCTTTGACCATGTAGCCTTTTATTTAGCATAGTATTGTGAGCAGTAGGACTGCTTATACATCATGCATATGTGCATAATTATATGTGCATCCATGTGCACACCCACCCACTATGCATATGCTGTGCATATGTGGTACCACTTACAGTACTAGCTGGCTGGAGCAGCTTAAAACATAAAACAACCTTAAAATATATAAAACAGTTTAAATAAAATATTAAAATATTTGCTATTACAAGGTTAGTATTCAGATATTTCTTTAATGTTACAATGAGAGCTATGTATTGTTTTGTTTTAAAGAGGAAATGCAGTGCTGGGATTTTGGTGGGAAAAGGTCCAGATAAGCATGGGTCTCTCTTGATCCACAGGTGGCACAATGTTAAATGGTGAAGGAGGAGCTCCAGGAACTCAGGATTTCCTGAAAAATAAAGGTCAGTAAAAATTTCAGGATGTGATTAAAAAAATGTACTTGCCAATTACTGTTAAATATGTAAGTATTTTTAAAATGTTGTATATAAATGTGCTTGTAGCAGTCACTACTAGACTGAAATTTCATACCACCGTTATGTA